>NC_080610.1:2775037-2915037 GCF_027887145.1 Ammospiza caudacuta
AGGTCACAGAGCATCCTTCAATCAGGACCTGCAGCTCCTCCCGAGGGCAGCTCCAATCTCTGCTCTGGGACAGGGACAGCACCCAGGCCATGGCTGGAGCTGGGCCAGGGCAGCTCAGGCTGAGCTCAGGGCAAGGTTCTTCCCCCAGAGGGTGCTGGCACTGCCCAGGCTGCCCAGGGAATGGGCACGGCCCCGAGGCTGCCAGAGCTCCAGGAGCCTTTGGGCAGCACTGCCAGGGATGGACAGGGTGGGGTTGTTGGGGGTCTGGGCAGGGACAGGGGCTGGATCAATGATCCCTGTGGGTCCCTCCTGCTCAGGAGATTTTCTGGTTCTCTGATCTCTCCCAGCCTGAGGCTCAGAAGGTGGAAATGCTTTCTGTAATTGTCTGGAAAGGATTTTCCATCCCCATAAAATCCAATGGAGCCAAATCAGAGGCATTTCAGATTTGGAACTGTGGCTCCATCTGCTCTTCCCTGTGCCTGACCCACACCAGGGTCACATCCCAGCCTCCTGCGCCACCTCCAGCCCTCCCTGCCTGGGCACACTCCTGATCCTGGAGCTCAGGGGCAATGAGCCAACATTGAATGCAGGGAAAGCTCCCTGTGGGGCCCGTTTGTGTCAGGAATTAAGGAGTCACATCTGAGTTGGCAGCAGAGCAGCAAAGGTGCCAGAACTCCGTGCCCTGCTCACAGCAGCTCCTGTCAGAGCCCTGCAGGTGCCCATAAACCACTTAAATGGCCATTAAGGGTTCAGGGAGCAACAGAAACTGGCACTGGAGCACTCAGCCCTTTGGCTTCAGGCATTTATCCAAGAGCAGATGAGCAGGCAGGAATTAGAGCTGGAAGCACAACACCCTGGAGCCCCTGCTCTGCTGGAGAGCTGGGGGATCCCAGCAGCTGCCCTGGGATGGGATTTTCTGTTGCCATGGCCATGGGAATCAGGGCTAACTGGGCTCCCCACACCCACAGCTCCCAGCTCTGAGGATTTAGATCCACATCCCAGCACTGGGAGCTCTGAAGGAACTGAAATCTTTGTTGCTTTGCCATCAGACACAGTCACACACACACAGGGCGGGGCTTGGGGACACACAGGATTTGGCTGCTGTGCCCTGATAAAGCATTTGCTGTGCACTGAGGGGGAGAGCAGAACTGATGGCCACACTGAATTATCCAGCCTCACAGAATGATCCAGCCTGGAGAGCCCTTCAGGATCACCTTGACCTCCAATCTCCCCAGCACCACCAGAATCCTCCCTAAACCACATCCCAAAAAGCCACATCCAGATGTTTCTTGAACACTTCCAGAGATGGTGACACCGCCATCTCCCTGGGCAGCTCATTCCAATGCCTCACCCCTCTGGCAGGGAAATATTTTTTTTTTCCCAAAATCCCCCCTGCCCCTGCCCTGGCCCAGCCTGAGGCCGTTCCCTCTGCTCCTGTCCCTGTTCCCTGGAGCACAGCCCGACCCCCCCCGGCTGTCCCCTCCTGTCAGGAGCTGTGCAGAGCCACAAGGGCCCCCTGAGCCTCCTTTGCTCCAGGCTGAGCCCCTGCCCAGCTCCCTCAGCCTCTCCTGGGGCTCCAGCCCCTTCCCAGCTCCGTTCCCTGCCCTGGACACGCTCCAGCCCCTCCAGGTCTCTCCTGTCAGGAGGGTCCCAGAGCTGCCCCAGCCCTGGAGGTGCCCCAGCAGTGCCAGCTCAGGGCACGGGCACTGCCCTGCTCCTGCTGCCACCCCAGGGTGACACAGCCCAGCTGTCCTTGGCCTCTGGGCACACCTGGGCACATCTGGGCTCGTGTCCAGCTGCTGTCACAGCACCCCCAGGTCCCTTTCTATGAACACCTCTCAAGCCCCTCTGCCAAGCCTCAGCATTCCACAGTCCTGCTGGAGCTTTTCCTAAATCAGTCCTCAGAAGGAAAGGGAGGTGGGAAGAAGCAAAGTGCCCCCACCAGCTGAATGTCCATCACCAGCAGAGTGTCACAGACATCTTTTATGAAAAATCCTTTCCTTAGGATTTATGAAAAATCCTTTCCTTAGGATTTTTCCTCCTGAGAAGCTGAGAAGCCTCAGGAGCAAAATGTAAACAATGATTAGCTGCTGCTGTGGAATGCAACAGGTGCATCTGTGATTGGCCTCATGTGGTTGTTTCTAATTAATGGCCAATCACAGTCAGCTGGCTCGGACACAGAGCCTGAACCACAAACCTTTGTTATCATACTTTCTTTTTCTAATCTTAGCCAGCCTTCTGAGGAAATCCTTTCTTCTATTCTTTTAGTATACTTTTAATATAATATATATCATAAAATAATAAATCAAGCCTTCTGAAGCATGGAGTCAGATCCTCATCTCTTCCCTCATCCTCAGACCCCAGCAGAATCATCCCTGGCCACTGTCACCAGCACATCAGCATTAGAATCATTTACTCCATCCCTCCTGAGATCAATTCTCTCCCCAGCTGTGAAGGTAAAGGAAATAAAAGAAGATCTAAAAAGGACCCAGCTGTGCCCTCCTGCACATCTGGGCAGTGTTCTCCAACCCCACCTGCAGGAACAGCCCTTCCCTGCTCCAGTGGCATTCCCAGGCAGGGATGGAGAGGAAAGGAGCCCTGTGAGGATTTCCTTCCTTCCCCCTCTGTGTCTTTTTCACCCCTTTTGCCTGCACAGCTGCCTTCTTCTCTCCAGCCAAAATGGGTCACATTTGCCTATTAAATCCTTAAAGGTAATGGGGTTTATCCCAATGGATCACCCACATTCCCTGTCACCACCCTCACCCACTTTCATGTATATGAAAGATTAGTTGGATCTTGGAGCTTTGTTTATTTTTCAAACAGCTCCAGGTTTGTTGTCCAAGTCCATCTCACCTTGGAGTAACTGCACAGGAGGAGGATGAGGCTGGATTGAAAGGAGACCTTGGGGGACTAAATGTGTTAAAAACCAGTTTTAAAGCTTCAGTTGGCTGGGTTTAATCTCTGAGGCTTTTCCCAATGGTAAACCAGCAACAATTACAAAGAAAGGAGCTGGATTGCAGATACAGCAA
Source organism: Ammospiza caudacuta (assembly GCF_027887145.1). Lineage (NCBI taxonomy): Eukaryota > Metazoa > Chordata > Aves > Passeriformes > Passerellidae > Ammospiza > Ammospiza caudacuta. The sequence continues at coordinate 2,778,067 of NC_080610.1, forward strand.
TTATTGTTAATAACAATAGGAACCCTTTATCCAGTGGGACTTAAATTTGTGTTTTGGGTTGGTGTGGACCGGTTTGGCAGCAGGGAGGTCACAGGGGTGGCTGCTGTGAGAGCTGCATGAGGGGGATATGTGTGTGTGTGACAGGAAAATCTGGAATTGTGTGTGTGTGACAGGAGAGTCTGGAATTGTGTGTCTGTGACAGGAGGGATGGAATTCTCTGTGTGTGTAACAGGAAAATCTGGAATTGTGTGTGTGTGTGACAGGAGAGTCTGGAATTGGGTGTGTGTGTGACAGGAGGGGCTGGAATTGTGTGTGTGTGGCAGGGAGGTCTGGAATTTTGTGTGTGTGTGACAGGAGGGTCTGGATCTGAGGGATGAGGCTGAAGGACTGGGACAAGCACTGGGAGAAGCCTGGGAAGGGCATGGATGGGGAGATCAGGGGTGACCCTGTGAGTGGGGCACATGTGGAGCAGAGCAGCTCCTCTCCTTGGGCACATTTCCCACACCCCAGAGAAGACAAATGGGGTTTGCTTGTGCTTATTGTACAAATTTACAGCAGCCTGACATGGGGCAGAGCAAGCAGCAGCCTCTAATAGAGACAGATGACAAACACATTTAATGAATGAAAGGTGATGGAGTGTTCCTGCCACAGCAAACCCCCCCAGCCTGCAGCTGGCACTGAGCTGTGTCACACCACTGTCACAGAGGCTGCAGCAGATCAATGCCAGCCCCAGGCTGAGCCATGAAGGGCACTGGGGTGGGCTCCAGACCATTCAAAGCCCCACAGGATCATGGAATGGTTGGGGTTGGAGGGTGCCTGAGAGCCCTTCTCATTCCACACCCCACCACAGACAGGGAGATCTCCCTCTGGGCCAGGTTTGACACTAGGATTTTATGGTGGGATGCTGAAATTTTTGGTTGTTTGAATGATGGAGAGACCAAGCTGAAATTTAGGGGTGGGAAACACCAGATTTTGTGATCCATCCTCAGTTTTGAGTGTTCATCTCAATGCAGTGCTGATGTTGAGACCCCATAAAAAGCAGCAAAAAACCCCCCAAGGAAAAGGTTCATGCCTTGGCTATTCTGGGGATTGAGGAGTGGAGTGGATTTTCCTGAACTTCAGGGCTAAAGACAAACCATGTTTGGGGCTCATATGGGGTTGCTGTGGGCTCAACACCTCAAAGCCAGGCTCAAAGAGGTGGATGCCCAGCAAGGGCTGAGTTTCACTCCAATCATGCTCCAGATCCAGCTCCAGCCTGATTTGGGCCTGCAGAGATTTGGTGACAGGGCTGGGTCACACAGAAATTAAAGATTGAATCTAGACCATGATGAGCTTAGAGGAGATGATCTTGAAGGCCTTTTCCAGCCTGATTGGTGCTGTGATTCCCTGGCAGGGCACACGTTTCCCAGGCCTTTGCTGGGGCAGGAGGGTTAAGCCTGGCTCTGTGTGAGTTTAGGGGGCTCTGCTGCAGGCTGGAGCTGCCAGGGCTGAGCTGTGCTGAGCACAGAGAGATTGCAGTGACAAACTGGGCAGGGAAAGCTCTGCTGTGAATTAAACCCTGCCTTAAACCCCATCTGGGCCTGGGTTTGAACAGACAGGTGTCTGGGTTTGAACAGACAGGTATCTGCTGAGGAGGGAGGACCCTGCCTTGGAATGGAAAATGCAAACCCTCTCTCTACAAATTGTTATAATTTTGAAATTAAGGGGCTCTCAGGAAAAGATATGGGAGCAGGAATAACAGTTCTTTCCTAGGAAAAATGAAATTAAAAAAGCAATAACACACAACAACACTGCCAGAGCCAGAGCAGTCCCTGCCCCCTGTGTGTCAGGGCGGTGTCCCAGCCCCATCCCATGGGGGCTCAGCCCTCCTGCAGTGCCAGCTGTGGCTCTGCTGCAGCAGGGATCCTGCACAAGGGGGGAGTTTTCCTCTGCAGCTCCAGGGCTGCTGCAGATGGGCCTGGGCTCCCTCTGGCCATGCAGGGCAGCAGAAAGCTGCTCCTCTGGCAATGCAGGGGGCAAAGGCTGCTGTGCTGTGCCAGGCTCAGATTGGATCCAGGTAGGAATGCTTGGCTCCTCCCCTGGGCACAGCATCTCCCCATGGGATGCTGGCATTGGATCAGCCCTGCAGGGACACTCAGTGGCCATGGACAGCAGAGATCTCCTGGAGGGAGGGTTGGCTGTGGGAGAGATAAAGAAAAAACTGCCCATGAACAGCAGAGAACTGCCCCAGCTCTGACAGATGGGGATAGAACACACAGCCCCAGCCACATCTTAAATTTCTAACCTAAGACAGCCTGGCTGCCCTAAATCTTCCTCCCAGCCCTGCTGGGATAATCCAGGTCCTTCCCCAGGACTGTCCCCACCAAGGGCTCTCAGAGCCCTCCCAGTGCCACTATTAACAAAGACAGCCTGTGCTGGGGAGCAGAGCTCTGCCAGCAGGGAGGAAGAATTCCCTTCTCATTCCCTCCCCACAGGAAGGCTGGATGTGAGAAACAAGGTTCACTTTCCTGGTAAAATTTAAAAAGTTTAATAAAAAAACAGTAGGAGATAGAAATAAAGCAAAGATTATTATGGTCAGGTGCATCTTGACACTCAGCCAAGAGCACCCTGTTATCTTCCGGGTACCCCTTACATACCTTTAATTACATCAGCCTGTTGCATATTCATAGACCCTCATGCACAGTAAACTTTTCCCCAAACCTATTCACATGGTCCAAGAACTGTTCAGCCTGGCTCCTCCTTGGGTCTGCCTTTTTAGAATATGTGAATTCCTTGGCTGTGGTTTTAGTCTGTTCTCATCCCCTTCAGTTTTTGTGCCTTGCTCCACACTGCCTGCAGCCAGTGAGTGCCGATGGTTGGCAGATCTGTACAGATGTTCTCATCCTGTGTTCACTGGGTGTTTTCCTGTCCTAGGTTACAATATAAAAACGTATTCTGTTCCCATCCTCAAGGGCTGCTGAAACTAGGAGGGGCATCGTTTTTTCCTTACCTCCTGTTAATGTGCCCATCAATATCTGGCCACCTGACTCAGAGATAACAGAGATTTCTGTTTAATGGACCCCCCACATGACTCAGAATGATAACAGCCCATTGTGAGATGCTCCACCCAGGGGGGAGGAGCTAAGCATCCCCACCTGGATATAATAACCCCACCTGGGGTTTGGGACAGAACAGTCAGTCTTTCCACTGCATTCCCAGAGGAATGGATATCTTTTCCACTGGATCTTCAGAGGAAGTTCAGATAGCAAGATAAACTTTTCTGTAGCTTAGAAAGTTATTCTAGACAAGTGTTAATACACAAACCATTGTTCTATTTGTCCTTGCTTTTCTACTTTTTAAATAATTTTTCTGCTGACCTATCTCATGGCTGCTGCTTAGCTCTAATTGCAGTTTTACCGTCTCTGAGGCTGCCTTTTGCAGCTTTCCCAAACCCTCTGATTTTGTGGATTCCCACACACCCTTTCTACAGGATCCCTGCTCCAACAGAACCATATCTGCCACTCCTGAAGGGCTGCACCCACCAATCCAACTGGACTGCCACCAACAGCCTGACCAACAGGGTGTCAGGTTGTGTTCTGACTCCGTCCGTGGTTTTTCTTTTGTATTATTGCATGTATTTTCATTTTGTTTTCCCTTTTCCTAATAAATTGTATTTCTGACTCAAAGTCTCTCATTGGTTTTGTTTTCAAACCAGAACATATCCCATCCCAGCAGGCATTTTAACACAAGCACACCGATATCAGCTATTTCACTAAACTTAATTAACAATAGGAATAAAAACTATATCTTTGTAATGAAGTTACTTTAACACCACACATATAAAATCAATTTTAATATTTGTCAAAAGCCAATATTATAATATGTATCTATAACACTGAGGCACCTCCTCGTTTCCCACCAAAGCAGCCGCAGCAGGGCTGGAGCCAGAGCAGCACTCAGAGCTTTGGGGACAGGACAGGGCTTGTCCTGCAGCTGCTGTGGGGCTGCTGTGCCCAGTCCCTGTAGTTTTGTTCCCTCTGGGAATTCCATGTACAGCTGCCAGGATCCTGCTCTTGCTGGGAGCAGCCCCAGTGCTCCCTGTCCCAAAGGGGGCTGTGGGAACCCAGAACATCCCTCTGGCTGTCCAGGATGGCCAGGACTCCTGCCAGGGGGCTCAGAAGCCCAAAACACCTGTGGGTTTGATTATGACCCATGGAGCAAATTACCAACCTTGTATGAAGATCAGCAAGCCACAGCAGTTTAGGTAGAATAATAGTGAATTTATCACAGGGTGGAAAAGTAGATTTTAGGGTTTTGGTATGGGGGTTCAGGAGGCAAGATGGAGGGAACTGGGTGTGCCCAGCCTTTCTCCTTCTTCTTGGCCTCCATCTTCTGCTGTGATGGTGGCACTTTGGGATTGGTTTAGAGTAGAAGCTCACTGTCTAACACAGGTGATGGGTATTGGGAAGCAATTGTAAACATTGTACATGTAGTTTTTAGTATAAAGACATAACACAGCCTGGGGGCAGGCAGAGTGCCTGGAACTGTCCTGCTGGATGCACCTCGGCAGGGCAGGAGAAAATTTTTTATAGATAAGAAACAATGAACAACCTTGAGAGCAAGAAATGAAGAGCCCTGACTCCTTCTTCAAGTGCCGGGCTGGGAAAAGAGACTTTTAACAATCTCGGGGTCACTCTGACAAGCTAAAGATCCTGAGAGGGAACTGGAGCCTTTGGAGAGGCAAATCCCCCTCCACTGCTGGGCCATTCAAACATCCCCCAGTACCAGATCTGTGGGTGATGCCTGCAGAACGTTCTCCAGGGGCCAGGAAGCACCAGAACTGGGAGATTTTTGAGGGATTCCCTCAGTGAGGGCAGAGGGAAGTGCTGAGGGTTCTGATTTCCTGTGGAGAGCACAGATCCTGAGCTGTTCCTGCTCAGAAAAGTCCCCTGCACTGCTCCTGCCCTTTTGTTTCCTCCTGCTCCTGATTTTGTCCACTGGACCAGACCAGAGCATCTTTATGGAGCTGGGAGCGCTTCAGCTGGGCTGGGAGGGCTGGGATTGTTCAGCCTGGAGATGGGAAAGCTCCAGGGACACCTCCCTGTGGCCAGGCTGGATGAGGGACAGTGTCCTGTGAGCTGGACCAGGGTTAGTGTCCCTAACTCTCTCACCCCACAGCTACCCTGGCACCGTGGGCAGCACAGATCTCTGCAGGGCAGCTGCAGAGAAAACCAAAATCCTCCTTTGTGAGGCCACTTCTGTGGGACAGCCCTCAGAACCACCTGCACAAAGCTGGTGACAATCCCAGTGCCCCCAGCCAGCCCCTGTGACAGACCAGAGAGCTCAGCTGCTCATTCCCCTCTGTGTGCCCATGGCTCCTCCTGACCAGCTCAGAGGACACAGATTGCTGCCCAGCCCTGTGATTTATTTAGCTGCCTGATGCAGGCTCTGCCAGGGCTGCTCTGTCCCTGCTTGGGCTGAACACTCAATAAAACCTGTCCATAAACACAGGGGCCAGAGGGGAACATGCCCTGACAATGGGAATAAACAAAACAAGGGAAGCTCTGGGTGCAGGAGACAGAGGCAGGAACAGGCTCTGTCAGGGCAGGGGAGCCCTGCAGGGTCAGGATCTGCTCAGGGATTTATTAATGGCACAAATGATGGGCCAGAGATGTGCTTAAAATCTCCAAACTGAGCTGGAAGGAGTTCAGAGAGCAGGGCTGGGATTCAAATCTGACCTCCCTAAATAAAAATTAACGTTGCAAAATGAGTAAGAGAAAACTCAGAAAGATAAATGGGGAGCAATGAGCTCAGGGAAGAGAGAACTCCATGAAAAAGCAAAGGAAGAATAGGTGAGGAGGCCAGGCAGGTCTGAGCCAGGTGTGCTGTTCCCTACAGGAAAATCCTCTGTCCCTGCAAGGATAAGAATCCTGTGTGACCGTGTTCACAGGGGTCCAAGGATGAGGGAAGAGATGAGGATCTGACTCCATGTTTCAGAAGGCTGATTTATTATTTTATGATATATATTACAATAAAACTATACTAAAAGAATAGAAGAAAGGATTTCATCAGAAGGCTGGCTAAGAACAGAAAAAGAAAAAATTATAACAAAGGCTTGTGGCTCGGACTCTCTGTCTGAGCCAGCTGGGCTGTGATTGGGCATTAATTAGAAACAACCACATGAGACCAATCACAGATGCACCTGTTGCATTCCACAGCAGCAGATAACCATTGTTTACATTTTGTTCCTGAGGCTTCTCAGCTTCTCAGGAGGAAAAATCCTAAGGAAAGGATTTTTCATAAAACATGTCTGTGACAGCCCTGAACCCCAGGGTCAAGACCTGCAACTGGAAAATCTCATTTCACTTTCTGGGACAGGGACAGCACCCAGGGCATGGCTGGAGCTGGGCCAGGGCAGCTCAGGCTGAGCTCAGGGCAAGGTTCTTCCCCCAGAGGGTGCTGGCACTGCCCAGGCTGCCCAGGGAATGGGCACGGCCCCGAGGCTGCCAGAGCTCCAGGAGCCTTTGGGCAGCACTGCCAGGGATGGACAGGGTGGGGTTGTTGGGGTTGTTGGATCCGTGATTCCTGGGGTCCCTTCCAGCTCAGGATATTCCAGGATCCTGTAATCCCCTGCTCGGGGCAGCTCAGGCTCTGGTGAGCCATCAGGTGTCCAAAGAAATGAGGATTTTCCCACTGGGTGTTTTCCCATCTGAACAGGCCCGGCAGTGCAGGGGGACAAACCGAGCATCCCCCGCCCCTGATGCCCACATCCTCTGAGCCAGGAACAGAGCCAGGCAGGAGGGGAGGGAGGGGAGGAAACCACAATGGAATGTGCTGGAAAATTGTCAATCCCATTTGCCCCCAGTGCCACCCTGGAAGGTGTGTGAGGCCTTTAGAACCCCACAGAGCCCTGTGGGGCAGCCACAGAGCATTCCCTACATTCCCTGCTTCAGGGTGATCCCTACAAACTGCTCTTCCCACTGCTCATTAGCCAGGAAAACTGAGGAGATGGATCTGGCTGACCACAGGGTGAAGATTTCCTACATGGAACCAACATTTCTATGAGCCCCTGAATGAAACAGGTGAGAATTCCCACTGCTCATTAGCCAGGAAAATGGAAGAGATGGATGTGGCTGACCACAGTGTGAAGATTTCCTACATGGAACCCACATTTCTCTGAGCCCCAGAATGAAACAGGAGAGAATTCCCAGCAGGGCAGGGACAGCCTTTCTCTCCATCTGCCTCTCCCTGAGATTTTCCAGTCCATCACATCCAAGAAGGGCTAAAATTCCAGCAGGTGTTCCTGGAATGATGAGCAATGAGGAGAGAATGGGTTCTGGATAAGGAACAGTGAGAGTTTGGGGTGGGCATTTTTAAATTCCAGCCAGGCTTGGAGGAATATTGCTCCAAATAAATCCACTGGAGAAATATCCAGGAGGGAAAGAGGCATTTAAGCTAAAAGCAATATTATCACAAGGAGAGGTGGCTACAAAGTGACCAGGGATAAATTCAGGCTGGAAATTGGAGGAAAATGGAAACAGGAAAACAGCTGGAAAATGAAGGAAAAAAGGGAAGGGAAGGGAAGGGAAGGGAAGGGAAGGGAAGGGAAGGGAAGGGAAGGGAAGGGAAGGGAAGGGAAGGGAAGGGAAGGGAAGGGAAGGGAAGGGAAGGGAAGGGAAGGGAAGGGAAGGGAAGGGAAGGGAAGGGAAGGGAAGGGAAGGGAAGGGAAGGGAAGGGAAGGGAAGGGAAGGGAAGGGAAGGGAAGGGAAGGCCCTTTTTGTATGAGCAGAAGGGGATTTCTGACTTAAATCCTGGTTCCACTCTTCAGCAGAGCTGCCTGGAAGCTGAGAGGAGAGAGACAGTCCAGCCCCAGAGCCCAAATCCAGGAGAGCAGGGAGCTGAGGGGACAGAGGGAGAGGAATTGCCAACATTTCCAGCTCTACCAGGAGTTCTTGCCATGAATTAGGAAGAAGGGATGTAGATAAAGAGCAGTGCTCTTGCAGACATCACTGCAGCCCAGAATTGCCACAGAACCCCAGGAGTGCAAGCTGAGAGAGCAGCCCCACCCCAGGGACAGCAGGAAGGGGCTCTGGGAGATCACGGGACAGCCCTGAGGAGGAAAATCTCCCAGGCAGGAGCAGGCTGAGGGAGGAAAGTGCTCTCCTGGGGCACTGAAACGCTCCCAGCCTTGCTGGAGAGTTGAGCAGGAGTTTTTTGGTGTTTCTGACCCGGTCTGGGGAAGTCCCACAGCCAGGGCAGGCTGCACACCTGGGCACAGCCCCAGCCCCAGCTCCCACATCCCAGGAACATCCCAGGAACATCCCTGTTGCCATGGAAAGAGCAGAACCACTTCTTCCCAGGGCTGGATGGGCAGAGCCAGAGATGTTCTGTGATATCAATTATCACCCATCACCTAATGAGCCCTTCCAAGAAACCCCAGGCTGGGCTGTTCAGAGCCCAACAGTTCCCCCTTTTCAATTTGCTGCCTCTGTCACAGGGAAGTGGAGTTAATTCATGGAGTAAACCTCCTTCAAGTGGTGTCCCTAAAACTCCAGAGTGACTTTAATCCTCAGGGGAAGCTCTTGCAGAAATCTGCTTTAAAGGAGCAGTTTGAAGTCACTTCAAGGCAGCCACGATGTGGGACCCGGGAGCTGCTGGGTCCTCATTTGTTTTCCTGATCCAGGAAGGAAAAACAGCCCCTCTCCACTTGGATTTATTTCTTCACTGAGAAAAACAAAACAAAAATTTTAAAAAAGACAAAAAACCAAAACAAACAAAAAAAAAACCAACAAAAAACCAATTTAAAAAACAAACAAAAAAAAAAAAAAAAACCAAAAAACAAAAGCCGAAACAAAAACCAAACAAACAAACAAAAACACAAACAAAAATACACCAAAAAAACCCAAAAACACCAAGAAGGAAGAGTAAGAGGGCTGAGTATACTGAGTATAGACCAGAGAAATGAGAGCTGCATGTTTTATATCCTCTGCAAAGGGATTCCACGAGGAGAAGATGTTTCTGGGCTCAGCAGGTGGACAAAAGGATGGATTGGGAGAGCTGGGAAAAGAAAAACCACGGCAGGCTGGGATGATGGGATGATGCAGAAAAGGCTCGTTACAAAATCTCTTTCAAAGGGGTGTTGAAGGGATCTCGGGGCTTTGTCTAAACCCATTTGTGTGTGTGTGGAATGAGCTGATGCTCCATGGAAACGTGACCCTGGTGGAGCTCCCCACTCCAGCACTGTGGGAATGCTGATCCCAGAGCTGGGGCTGCTCCTGCTCTGTGCCTGCAAACCCCTGGAATGCCCAGTGGGCTCCTGCTCCTCCCCACTGGGAGGTTGATGCCTCCAGCACCTGAAGCTCATCCCAACAGTGCCATTTCAGGATACACAGCCCCAAAACACTGGCTTCTATTTTCCTCAAAAAAACATCCCCATTTGCAGTTGAATTCATGTGGGTCTTTTTCCTTTTTGTCATGTTTTCCTAGAGGAAGAGGCTTCTTTTGTAGCTGCTCAAATAATCACCGTGGAGCCTGCCCACCATGTCCTGCCAGAGCTGTGTGACCAGCCTGGAATTATTGATCCTGGCAAAGCCAGAAACCTCAGATACAGCGAATTCCCAGGGAAATCTTGGCAGCCCCGGGAATGCCAGAGCCCTGATGGAGCTGCCAGGGCAGGTTCAGCTTCAGGGGCAGCACTGCAGCCCCTGGGCTGTGTGACAGGCACACCCAGCCAGACTGGGGAGACACATGAGCAGGGCCATGGTTGGCTCTCACAATTGTCAGGAAAATTAACCCACCAACACCAGAGGTTTATGTCCAAAAAGGAGACAGAGGAGTCCTCTGACTTTATTTGAATAAAGGGAGAGGCCATGGGGCATTCCCCTGGGATCTCTCCAATTTTTGGAGGACCCAAACTCGCTTTTTATCCCAATTTCTCAGCCACATTTCCCTTCTCTCTTTCCCCATTTCTGAGGTACTTGAGAGGTTCAGGCTTCCCAAAATGCCCTAATACCGAAGATTTCCCTCTAATGTATAAACTTCCTTTTAATTTTTAATTCTTACAGAATTTAGGGCTTTTTCTTCCCCATTGTTTCTTTCATTTTTAAGTGTCTAATTTCATTTATTAGCAACCCTACAGTTTATTTGTAAAAGAAAATATCTTTTCCCATTCATCAATCAGTGGAATCCTTCCCATTGTTTATCTCCCAGTGCTGGTTTTATCTACCATCAGACCCACAGCTTGTTTAGAAAGACAAATCTGCTATTCCTCTCACAGTTAAAAGGCAAATATCCTGTATAAATGTTAAGAGAGGTTCCATAGATTTATAATTATGTTTTACCCTCCTTGTGTTGTTATCAGGGGTACCCTGGGTTTGGGACATTTGGCACAGTCACTTGTTACTGTGGCAGCACCTGAGCTCCAATCAGGATTTAAGGCAGTGCTCTCCAGAAAAATATAAATATAAATATAAATATAAATATTTCTATATTTGGACAGTGAAGGAGGAGTCGATGGACAGAACTTTGGGAGAGCTAAAGGGTTAAAAGGTGAAACCTCCATTGTGTGGGTGAGCACAGGGTGGGAACAATCCTCTGCTCCTGGTGCTGTAATATTTTCTCTGTTCAGTCTTCTGTTGTGTTTTTGATAAAGTTTTAAAAAACTTTTTACATTTTGGAAGTGAGTATAATTTCATTCATTTTGGTAACAAGTATTCCACAACACTTGGAACAACCATCCCTGCTCCATGTTCTCCTTCCCCCCTGCTTCTCCTGAAAAATGGCTTCTTAATGGATTTTTCTATCATAAACTTAACGTCCCCAGATTTTATTTCCCACTTGAGGTCTAAATCATCTTTGCCATAAATGTAAAACAACTCAGCCAATGGTTTGGTGGGGCAGGTTTACAATATATCATTCCAAGAATAATTTAGAAACCTGGGAAGTTTTTCTTCCCTATAAATTCACTCAGCTCATTACTGAAATAGGCTGTGAAATGAGTGGATTCCCACTGGAAAATGGGAGCAGTGGAAATCTGAGGGCAAGGAGTTGGTTTTGATTGCTTTGCTGCACTTCAAAACAAGTTTCTTGTAAGCAGGGGGTGGATGATCCATATTGGATCACACAGGAGGGATCCAGAGTGGCTCTGGATTAGCCAGGATGGAACAGCTCAGAGACTGAGGGACAGGGACCCTCTGAGCCTTCATCTCCTTGACCTTCCCTCAGCATGAGGAAGGAAAATGTGAGTGCTGGAGCAGGGCTGGGAAATCCATGGATAACAGCTCCAGCTCCTTTGATCCTGGATTACACCTGGTGGTGTTTGTGGGGCTCTAAGACAAGAGTTTGAGATCCACAAGTCTCAAACAGGGAATTCTACCTGGAGAATCCCAACTCAGCTTCCTGGGAAGAATTCAGGATGGAGCCAAGACTGCCTGGATGGGAATCCTGCACCAGGGGAAGTGCAGGAAAAAATTCTTCGCAGAAAGAGTGGTCAGGCATTGGCACACACACTGTGGAGTCATCATCCCTGGAAGTGCCTAAAAATGTGGCATTTAGGGACATAGTTTAGTGGGAATGGTGGGATTTGGTCCAAGGTTGGTTGATGATTTTGGAAGTCTTTTCCAACCTGAATGATTCTGTGATTGTGGGAACTCAGGAGGAAATGGAGTTGTTCTGAGCAGGGAGAACATTCTGCCTTTTTCTCCCTCTCCAGGTCACTCCTTGGACAAGCCAGACTGCAGGAATTGGAGCAGAAGCACCACAGGTTGGTTAGAGTTTGGATTTCACTGCCCCTGAGGTCAGCCCAGAGAGGCACTGCCAGGTCTGGGAGTCAGCTTTGTGCTCCCAAGCCAGACAAGGAGAACATGGATGGATCCTGGGCAGGGTCTTCCACCAGACTGCCCTCAAAAGTCATTCCCAGTGAGGAATTCTTGCGGGTCAGATCTCCCCTATCACATTTCTGGGCTCGTATTTTAGTTTCAGAAGGGTGCAGCAGACCCACGTCCCTTTTGGGTGTTCGGGGTAATCTGTCCCCCCTCACAGGTGACACAGACCCTCCCAGCCATGAGCACACCCCACAGAGCCACACACAACCACACCCTGTGTGGGCTCCGTGGCTGTACCCTAATGCAGGGGGCGTTTAAACCAAAGATCCAGACCTGAATCTGATCAAATTCTATCATCCCATGGGGAGATGCTGTGCCCAGGGGAGGAGCCAAGCATTCCTACCTGGATCCAATCTGAGCCTGGCACAGCACAGCAGCCTTTGCCCCCTGCATTGCCAGAGGAGCAGCTTTCTGCTGCCCTGCATGGCCAGAGGGAGCCCAGGCCCATCTGCAGCAGCCCTGGAGCTGCAGAGGAAAACTCCCCCCTTGTGCAGGATCCCTGCTGCAGCAGAGCCACAGCTGGCACTGCAGGAGGGCTGAGCCCCCCTGGGATGGGGCTGGGACACCTCCCTGACACACAGGGGGCAGGGCATGGTCTGACTCTGGCAGTGGTTTGTTTTCTTTTTTGTACTATTGCATGTGTATTTTTATTCTTCCTTAGTAAAGAACTGTGATTCCTATTCCCATATCTTTGCCTGACAGCCCCCCTAATTTCAAAATTATAATAATTCAGAGGGAGGAGATTTACATTTTCCATTTCAGGGGAGGCTCCTGCCTTCCTTAGCAGACACCTGTCTTTCCAAACTGAGACAGAATCCAAGAACTGATGCCTTAAAATGCTCCTGGTTCTGTGTACAGGGCTCAGTAGAAGTTCTCTTCCCAAGGCAGAGCCCAGCAACCACCTGCCAACAATGACTCCTCCTCCTATAAACTTCCCAGCTTTCCATGATGTCAACAGCCTCATGGATTCCTGAAAAAGCAGGGAATTCCATTAGATAATTCCTCAGAAGTGACTTTAAGAAATTGATCATTTCTCGCTCTGGAATTCCAACAAAAATCCCAACAGTCCTGGAGTCTACCAGGAAAACCCCAACCCCAAAGCTGAGGATCTCTGCAATCCCAGGTGAGCAGCCTGGGTACAAACACTTCTCATCCCAAAGATTTTCCCACCAGAGCTGTGCCCTGCTCTGGGCTGGGCTTTGTGGCCCCATAAAGGCTAAAAAAGGCCCCAAACAGGGCCTTAGCAGGACCCAAACAGGCCCCAAACAGGGCCTTAACAGTCCCCAAACAGAGCTTAAACAGGATCTAAAAAGAGCCTAAACAGGCCCCAAACAGGGCCTTAACTGGGCCTAAACAGAAGTTCGGTTGTGAACCAAGGGGTGACCAAGGTGTCCTAAGCCCCACAAGTGTCCAGCAGAAACCCAGAATTTGGTATCAAAGTGCCATAAATACAGCACAGGGAAATGCACTTGGAATGCAATGATCAAATCTGCATCCTGAAATACCAATAAATCACCTGGCCAAGGCCTTTCACTTCCAGCCCAGGAATTATTCCCACTCTATCAAACAACTCCTTTCATCAACAGCTCCATCTCCAGATAATTTATGGGCCCTCCTTCCTGTCTGCTTCTCCTCATCTCCGTAGAGACAAATGGATTTGGGACAGCATGGGAGAATTTCACTCTGTGGATTGTTAGAAATCTTCTAATTTCCAGCCTTGCTCCACTCAGGGCTGGTTTCTATCTATTTGATCTATTTCCATGCTATCCCTTAATAGCTTTTCCACATTGGATATTATCCCCCAGATGTGTTTCTATTAAGAGCCATCACCCAGCCCCTCCGAGTCATTTTGCACTGTTGACAAAGCAAAGCTTTCCAAGTGTGTTTTCCCAAGGCAGGTGCTCCAAGCTCCCTGGTCCATCATTCCTCACACAACTCAAAACTCATTCTTAGGCCAAAGCCATTAATTGGATAATCTGATTCTTCATGTGAATTAAAACTGAAGAAAATCCAAACATTTTTGTCTTCTCAGAGGGGAATGTTTAGGGTTTTTTCCAAAATCTTTCTTTGCATCATCTATTTTCTGTTTAATTCCCTCAACAAAGTTTAAACCCCCCTAAAACTGGAATTCAGCTTTTTCTTTTATCAAAACAGAATAGTCTGCTTGATCCAATTTTTTTTCCAGCGTGGGGGAAAAGAAAATTCATTTCCATTTCACTTTGTGGAATCATGGAGATGGGAATTAAATGAGAAATGAGTTGTGGACCCAGAAGTGTTCTGGTTCCCTGGTGAAGTTGAAGATGTTCCTCCCAAAGTTCCTGGAGGCAGGAGGGCAGCTGGCACTGCCATTCCAGTGGTGGGATGGGACTGGGACCAGCACAGTCTGGGACTGGTTTCTGACATCCTTTGGGAGCTGGGAGAGCCAGACTTTTCCCAGGGAGAAGATCCTATTTACAAAAATCCGTGACAGATTGACAGATTCCACAGCAAATTCAATATTTGCCAATTCATGACTCAGTTCCTCCTGCTGGGGTCAGATTCCCTTGCAAGAGCCTCATTCCATTTCCCAGGAAATCATTGCTCTTCCTCATTCCCGGTGCTCCCTGCTCCAGTCCTGAGGCAGGAGGGAGCAGATGGAGCTGGGGTTTGGTTCTCCTGGTGTCTGTAACTCCCCTGCTCCCAGGGCTGGGATCTGGGCGTGTTTTCCAGATGTGCCCACACCTGGAAAACCAGGAACACAGCTGGGAACACTGGCTCATGGAGGGCTGGGATGGGAATTCTCTTCCTGGGCACTGCTCCAGCCCCTGGACCTGGGAGAACAATCCTCTGACCCATCCTGGCAATGCCAGGCTGTGGAAATTACCCCTGGAAAACTTCTTCATTTCCTTATCAATTTTGCTCTTTCAGGAATCCCCTTTGCTTAGAAGGATTTCTGCTCAGAAGGATCCCAGTCCCAAGCAGGGTTTTCCAGCAGGATCCTGACTGGATCCCAGCTGTTCTTGCCTCTCACCTGCACCCCAGACTGATCTTATCCCTCCCTTTTCCATCTGCCCACAAACTCTCACCTTTACACTTCAAGCTTCTCAAGCTGTTTCTTTGCTGTTCTCCTGCAAACACCCCCATTAACGTGGAACAGCCTCAAAATCTTGGCATTTTCCTTCCCTGTTCCTGCATTTCCCTCTTTCACTCATCTTTAGGTGTATTTTCAACATTTATTAATTTAAAATGAATTCCTGCTCCAGTCCTTTCAGTGGAGAACTATTGAGAGATGCATTCATCAATCCTCAGGCAGATAAAAGAATCCTTTTTACCAGCGTTACAATCCAGAGGCAAAGGGAAAAGGGACAAGGGGAAGCTCTAATGTGGAGTCTCCCAGCATGTCCCACTCTCCATTATCCCAGTGGAGAAAAAATCAGAGCTTTTAGGCTGGGATTCGTGAGATCAAAGGTAGGCAATCATTTTAATTGGAATAAATTGCACTGCTCTGGAAGTGTTGGCTCCAGGGGAGCCTCCACCGAGGCTCTGAGGGAGACACAGATGTGGGACACAACAGATCCAGGTGCTCTGACCCAGATTCCCTGCATTGGGCTGGGCTCCATAAATGGAGCTGGAGGCCAGGCCAGCAGATCCTTCACCCTCAGCAAGGGGCAAAGAAACTGGAAAAATGAGGGAGCAGGAAATTCCTGCCCTTAGGAAAGGGCTGCTGAAGGAGCATGGGGGGTAGGACAGTGGGGATGGACGGAGACCAGAGATCTCTGCAGCCAGGTCAGGAACTTGGGGTTCATTACAAAGGGCCTGGGTGCAGGGCCCTGCTGGGAGCTGCCAAACACAGCTGGGGCAGGGCTGAGAGAAGAGAGGGGCAGAGGGTGAGAGAGTAAAAGGGTAAGAGAGTGAGGTTCCCGTTACAATACAATAAATCTTCTTCTGTGCTGAATATTCTAATTCTCGCTAACCAATCTAGTACA
Source organism: Ammospiza caudacuta (assembly GCF_027887145.1). NCBI lineage: Eukaryota > Metazoa > Chordata > Aves > Passeriformes > Passerellidae > Ammospiza > Ammospiza caudacuta. The sequence continues at coordinate 2,793,893 of NC_080610.1, forward strand.
AGATACAAATCCTAGAGCATTTACATACAGCCTATAAGAATCATTACATTACCATACTGTGTTACATTTTAAACACTAAAAACTCCTCTTTGGGCCCCTTCTGCCAAGCTGTAGGGTCTGCTCTGACCCTTGGAGCTGTCTGCAAGCAGAGGGTGTTGTTCCATCAAAAGGGGATCACCTTCAGCTGGCCATGCCATTGTTTTCCAGTTGTTCAGTAACTGAGGGATCTCAAAGCTTGCTTTCATTTCAATCTCACTTATAGTTTCTATATTCTCAAAATCTTTTGCCAGGCAATCATATTTATAAGGCTTTCCTGTTCCATCTTCCCCAACAGGCTCCCTGCTGGAGTCAAGGGCACGTGGATCATTGATGGACTGGTCTCCTTCATGGAAACATTTGAGAAGCTTCTCCCTGAAAAGGGGACTCTTGTCCCCAAGCTGGTGTCCCCACCCCAAAGGAGGCTGGCTGTGCACCAGGGCCCTGTGCTGGCTGCAAAGGGGCAAGGACAGAATAGGAATCAGCCTTTGGAGGCACTGGAATGTGGTTTTGGAGGAGAGGCTTGGGCAGGAGGTTTAGGGAAGCTCAGGGAGTGTCCGTCTCTTCCCACCATCCCTTTTCACATCCTTCTGGAGCAGGGCACGGCCTTCTGCTGCAGGGTGGAGGCTGAGGGGAGATCTGAGATCAGAAAAATGGGAATCCTTTCCTTTTGGGGATCCTTTCCCTGTGGGGATCCTTTCCTTTTGGGCATCCCTTCCTTCCAGGGATAGTTTTCTTTTAGGGATCCTTTCCTTTTGGGAATCCTCTCCCTATGGGGATCCTTTCCCTGTGGGGATCATTTCCCTGTGGCTCCAGATATTCCTTCTGCACAATTCTCCCTCCTCTGCCGCAGCAATTCTACCTCCCAATAATGTCAAGGCTGCAGCTCCCTTGTGTTGTGCACTGATCCCTTTGGACACTGGGAGTCCCAGGTCCTTCACAAAGCCCATGGAAATGCCTCTGGAAGCTGCAGGAATTTTGCAGGCAAGCTCTGCACAAAGTGACTCATCCAGGCTGGGCAGGTCAGCCCATGGGTTTCTTTTTTATCTCATTTTTTTCACCATCTCCTCCTCTTCAATCCCCAAAATAAAAAGTCTCCTCATGGGTAACCTGAGTGAAATCCTGGGGATGTTCCTCATGCTCTGCCCTTTCCTCATCTTTTCCAGGAGCAAGTTCCCATTAAAGTCCTACTCTGTTCTGGCTTCAGGCATTCTGCTACAAATCCCAGGAAGATGTTTCCTCTCCTGTCCCTCTCCTGAAGGAGAGCCTTGGTCCCACAGATTTGTTGATGGAGCAACAAGGATTTCCCCAATTTCTCAGGGAAAGATCCTGGAGGAGGTTCAAGGTGGGAAAATTCTTCAGTGACAGAGTGATAAGCCCTGGGACAGGCTGGGGTGGAGTCCCCATCCCTGGAATTGTTCAGGAATGGAGCAGATGAGGCACTTCACTGTGAGGTTGAGTGGAGATGGGGATATTCAGTAAAAAGTTGGATTGATGGCCTTGGAATCCTTTTCCAACCATAATGACTCTGTCATTCCATGTCTGGTGAGCCCTCAGTGATTCTCGTGGATCTCCTGTCCAGCCCTTCACTGGCAGAGGAGGAGATTTCCCAAGTTACCATGGAGATGAGAGCGATGGAAAAGAGCTCGGAGCAGATGGATGCATCCCAAGTGAGCTCCTGTTGGCACTCCCAGAACAAGGGGAATATAAAGATGCACAGCATTGGAACAAAACGATGGAAATGATTGATATAAACACTGATATACCAGGGATGAGAGTGAGGCTGTGAGAAAAGCCAAGGAGCAAAGGGAAAGAGAAATTTCCAACTAGGAAATGGGGGGGGAAATGAAGTTTTTGGAGATCCAAGATGGACAAAGGGGTTTAATCTTGAAAATGCCTTTGGGATTTTTTCCAGAGACGTTGGCTGCTTTAATTAAAGTGATTAATTCACTCCAGAAATATGTCAGAAGTCATCTTTCCCTGGTAAAATCCTTCCTAATGGGAGAATATCACTCATGTCCTGAGGCTAATTAATGTCAGCAATGAGCGATCCCTGGGCCTGATGGGGTCCTCCTATAAGGAGAAGTTTTATCCAGATTTTCTGGATAAAATTTCCTGGCACAGGGTGCCCAGAGCAGCTGTGGCTGCCCCTGGATCCCTGGCAGTGCCCAAGGCCAGGCTGGACATTGGGGCTGGGAGCAGCCTGGGACAGTGGGAGGTGTCCCTGCCATGGCAGGGGTGGCACTGGGTGTGATTTAATGTCCCTTCCCACCCAAACCATTTCATGATTTCATTATTTAGTCTCTTCCATTAGAGCTTGTCATGAAGTTGGGAACATTTTTTTAGGAACAAGGGCATGAGGTGAGGACACATGGCCAGGATGCAGCAGGGCAGATCCTTGGGAAATTTGGGATTTATCCATCATGGAAAGCACTGTAAGAACATGGATGTTTATCCCATATATCATCTGGAACCCCCATTTCCCCTCCTTGGTGTGTGGGGCAGTGGCAGAGTGAGGTTCTTTTCCCAAATCCCAGGGGAGCTGTGGGCTGGGGACAGCCTGGACTGGGGGAATGTGCAGCTCCTGGTGCCTGGGGCTGCAGTGGGAACCAGGAGCAGCACTGAGGGGTCTCTCTGCATTATGGGATTTTGTAACAGGACCCAAACCCTCCCTACACCAATGAGATGCCTTTGATGAGCCATGGCAATCATGAAAGATGTGAGAGTGTCACAATTTGGGATCTCAGAGGAGCAATCTTTCCTTGGGAATCTCCCAGCAGCCTCTCTTTTTGCAGAGAACTGGGAACTCCTCCTCCAAGGATCTCTGTATTCTGACAAGGGGCTGGGGTGTGAGAAGGAAACACAATAATTTTTTGGGAAGCAAAGGTGACCTTTGGAAAACCCCACAGGCCCTTCAGGAATGGTCCCCAGGACAATTCAGGTGGGCAGGGATGGGTTTAGATGGAATCAATGTCAGGGGAGTTGTGACAGCCCCAGCTGCCCCTCTCCCCATCCCAAACTGCCCAAAGATTCCCTGCAGAGCAGGGGCTATGTCTGCCTGTGTATTTATCCAATGTGAGCCTTGATCCTGAATAAACCTGCCAAGGACAGAGCAAATTGTGACAGCCGAGCCTGAATTCCCATTTTAGCATCATCATTGCTCCACACTTTGCTGGGAAATTGTGTGTTCCCTTCTTTTTGTGGAATATTTCAATCCCTAATGATGCACAGAGCTGCTGGTTATCATCAGCAGTGTAACACATCCTAAATCAGTGTCACCATCCAGGGATGCTAACTGTGAGAGAATCATGGAGCTGTTAGGAGGCAGGAAAGTGGGGAATGACTCGTGACTGGAAGGGGGGGTGTGGGAAGAGCCCCTGTCTCTGCACATCTGCACCCATTAAAGCATCAAAACATTCCCAGAAAAACAATGGGAAAATGTTGGGGAGCCACATCCTGAAATGAGAGGCAAAGTGTGGAATCAGAGTCGTTAATGATGATTATACTTAATGATAGGGAATAGCACAGGGAAGCTGGACACAGGGAATTGGTGTTCCTGGAAATGCTGTGGGGCCAGAGCCCTGTGAGGGGAAACCTGGGGAACTGCTGGGTTTGGGGAGCTTTGGGATACACTGAGGAAAGTGTTTGGAAAAGGTGGGAGTTTGTGAGGAGTAAATCATTCCAGACAAACACGATTCCTTCCTAATGGAATAACTCTGGGGCTGGGGAGAGAGGGACCAACAAATCCCATAAATCTGGGAAGGTTTTCCATATGCCTTGGCTTGCTGCAGTTTCCCAGGATGAATTTCCATGAAGCCTTTTAATCCTGGCCTGGAACTGAGCCTGGCTGGGTGTCTCCTGTGTGAGGGTGGAGGCTGGGATGGGCATCCCAGGAAATGCCAGATCCACATCAGCTTCCCACAGCCTCTGCTTGATCTGTGCGTGTCCCAGCCCCTGCTGGCACCACCTGGGACACCTGACACCTCAGGTGAGGGTTTATTCAGCCAGATTTGGGTGCTGCCATTGGGTTGGTGACTGGTCACCCCCTGGCTCCATCACTAGGACAGAGCTGTCACCTGCAGCCTGCAGAGGACACAAGGAGCAGCTCCTGGTGGGAAGCTGTGCCATGCTGGCATTGGGATTTCATGGACACCCAGTATTATCTGGCCCATGGATGATCTGAAAATCCTGATGAATCCTGGAATTCAGGACCTTAAATCCCACTCAGTGCCAGCCCTGCCATGGCAGGGACACCTCCCACTGTCCCAGGCTGCTCCCAGCCCCAATGTCCAGCCTGGCCTTGGGCACTGCCAGGGATCCAGGGGCAGCCACAGCTGCTCTGGGCACCCTGTGCCAGGGCCTGCCCACCCTCACAGGGAACAATTCCCAATTCCCAATATCCCATCCAGCCCTGCCCTCTGGCACTGGGAGCCATTCCCTGTGTCCTGGTACTGAGTGCCCAAGCAAAAATTCCAGGGTGTCATTCCAGGACAGCCATGGTTCGCATGGAGTGACTTTGTGTTCCTGAAGGAGTGCTTGGAATCAGCTCCCAGCAGGAGCTCTGAGCCAGACTCTCCTGATCCTGATCACACAGATGGATTTACCTTCCAATGGGAGGAAAAGACTCATTAAAATGAGAACAGGACAAGGCAAAGCTGCTGAGCTAACCAGAGAAATGAAAAGGGCTTTAGGGAAGGAGGAAAGGACTGCTCATGGAATCATGGAAAAATGGTTTTCCTTCATGTAATCCTAATCCAATGTGGTCCCTATAAAAATCCCCAAACCATTCCATGATTTCATGGTTTGGTCTCCTCCATTAGAGCTGCTCATGAATTTGGAAATATTTTTTTAGGAACAAGGGCTTGAAAGGAGGTAATTTGGCCAGGATGCAGCAGGACAGATCCTTGTGCAATTCGGGATTGGGGAATCATGGAACAGTTTGGGTGGAAAGGACCTTAAAGCTCATCCAGTGCCACCCCTTCCATGGTGGAACTATCCCAGATTGCTCCAAGCCCTGTCCAACCCAAAATGGCCATTCCCAGGGATGGGAAAAAGAAAAAGAAAAAGAAAAAGAAAAAGAAAAAGAAAAAGAAAAAGAAAAAGAAAAAGAAAAAGAAAAAGAAAAAGAAAAAGAAAAAGAAAAAGAAAAAGAAAAAGAAAAAGAAAAAGAAAAAGAAAAAGAAAAAGAGTGTTTCAGTCCATTCTCCATGGTTTTGAAAGGAAAATAAAACCAGGTAAAATTCTACGTCATGTCAAAGACTTGATCCCATTATTCCAGAAGACACTGCCAGCCATACATTTATACATTTTATCCCACTCCATTACTGCTCTGTCAGGGAAGCATATAAATGAATAGGATCCAAATGAAGGCCCTACAAAGTGAGATAAAAGCAGAATGCAGCTCACATGGGAAAATGTGGGATTTTGAGACAGTTTGAGACAGCTGAGAATCAAATGTGCTCCCAAAAAAATATTCTCTCTGGGGAAGAAAGAGGGAGAGAAGAGAAGATTGTTGCTTCACTGCCACCCACAGAAAGCTGCAGATTATTTTAGGGAAGAGCTTGCACAAGCTGCTCCTTGGGAATCTGCAGGATGGAAGAAATCCCAAATAACTTCTCTGCTGAGGGCTGTGCTTGTTCTTTGTATGGCACATCCTTCAAATCCCTGCACGGGTGGAAATCATGGAATCTTGGAATTGTTTGGGCTGGCAGGAACATTAAAGCCCATCCAGTGCCACCCCTGCCATGGCAGGGACACCTCCCACTGTCCCAGGCTGCTCCAGCCCCAGTGTCCAGCCTGGCCTTGGGCACTGCCAGGGATCCAGGGTGGGCACCCTGTGCCAGGGCCTGCCCACCCTGCCAGGGAACAATTCCCAATTCCCAATATCCCATCCAGCCCTGCCCTCTGGCACTGGGAGCCATTCCCTGTGTCCTGTCCCTCCATCCCTTGTCCCCAGTCCCTCTCCAGCTCTCCTGGAGCCCCTTCAGGCCCTGCAAGGGGCTCTGAGCTCTCCCTGGAGCCTTCTCCTCTCCAGCTGAAACACACATTTCCAAAATTATGTCAGGAAAATTGAGACACCAAGCCTGTTTATCCAGGCTTTTTCATCTTCAAAAGAAATCACAGCCTCATTAATGAATGCCTGAAAGGTGTGAGACAGGAAACGCTGCTGTTCTGGATCCCTGAATCCAGGAAAAAAACCAGGAGCTATGGCTGGAACAGGGATGTGCCTGTGCCAGGAACGTGCCCTGGAGCATTCCTGAGTCGGGGATGTGCCACAGGAACCAGGAGCTCCACTGGTGTGACATGGGGACAGGTCACTTTGGACAGGTGGCCTGCTCTTCCCACAGTTCTTCCATGTGGGATGCTGTGGGATGAGCCCCATCAGCTGCTCCAACACTCTGAAATTCAGGATTTAATTCCAGGCAGAATGGGGAGGAGTCTGTGCTGAGAGCTCTTTGTGTGACTCCTCCCCACCCAGCCCCTCCAAACAGCAGGGATGTGTTTTCCAACATTTTCATTCCCAGGCCTGAGTGGGCTCTGCTGGATCCCGTGGGAATGAGAGCCTGTTCTTCCCACCTGGAGATGAGACAGCTCCTCTGGAAACACTTCTTGTTTCATTTGCATTCCTTGTCTAATTTGCATCTTGTCACTGGAAAGCTGCCTTGCCACTGGAGTTTGATTTTAATGGGGGATTTTTTGGATGGCTGCAGGAATTCTGTCCTGAGCTTCCCGTGGCCTCTGGGGTCTTGGGAAGCTTCTGGGTCAGATGAGATGTGAGATGATCGATTCCCAGCCTCATCCCAAGGTTTTTCATCTGGTTTCTAAATATTCCAGCATCCTCCTCTCATTTAAATTCCTCCCTGTTTGGAAGTTTTGGAATCAGCTTAAGAGCAAAAGGGAAAAAGGGAAAGCAAGGAGAAGCTGTCAAAGAGCTTCCCAAGGGACTAGGTAGTGCCAAGGTCCTCTGGATGTATCCCAAGTATCCCAGAGTGTCCAGCTCTGCTGAAGGTCACTGACACTGTCACCAGGAGCTCCCCTGGATTGTCCCACCCTGGGTGAGCCCAGCCATGGCACTGGGAGGGATGGGGCGGAAGGATGGGACACTTTGGACTGGGAATCTGCCCTGGGAGTGAGCACTGAGCCCTGTCTGTCCTTTCCCAGGAGTTCTTTCCCATCTCCCAGAGCTCTTCTGGCAGATTTGGGGATCTATTTATTTCTGGCTGGGGTCTCTGTACAAATCACAAACAGGACAGGGCTGCTGGAACTGCCTTGAGCTGTTTGATTCTCCAGCATCAGTCTCATTACATGGTGATGACAATGGGAAGATGCCACCAGCTCACATCCCAGGCAGCAGACACAGAACTCAATGTCACAACTCACTTTATAAGTGTTTTGACCAATCACACAAAGCAAAAGCACATTGACAGTAGTTCTATCCAACCACTATAAGCACAGGTACCTTTGGTTAAACAATGCTTGCTTATTTCAAATACAACACCTGCTTGTGAGCCTTAAACACAATGCACAGAGCTCCATTATTAAGCTTAAATGTCCCTAATATCTCACTAGATAAACTTTTCTGTAGCTTAGGGAGTTATTCTAGACAAGCATTAATACACAGACCATTGTTCTATTTGTCCTTACTTTTCTACTTTTTACATAATTTTTCTGCTGACAAACCTTATGACTACTGCTTAGCTCCAGTCACAGTTCTGCTGTCTCTGAGGCCTTTTGCAGCTTTCCCAAACCCCTCTGATTTAAGGATTCCCACACATGTGGGCACCAGCCCAGGAGTGGCACCTCCAACAACACTTTCCCAGTGACATTCCTGGGCTGGAAATCAAGGGAAGGAGGAGAACTCTCAGTACTTATCTGGGTGCAGTTGGACATGGGGATGCCTGGGCTGCCTTGGAATGAGGTGGCAGGGAAGGGCTGGAGCATGTAATGCTCCAATAACCAGGTTAGGGGGATGGTGTCCATCACTCTGCTGCCTCTGCAGCTTCTGGATGACATCAGGGATGCTGCCATTTAATAAAAACAGGAATTTTGGCACCTGAAATTCCATTTGACCAAACTAACTGGGAAATTTTTCCTGGGAAAATCCCTGTCCAATTCCAGTGCACTCAGAAAGCTCTGCCCAGCTTGAAGTTCTGGATAATCTTGCCCTTCTGTGTCACAGACATATTTTATGAAAATCTTTTTGTTAAGACTTTTTTCTTAAGAAGCTGAGAGGATTCAGAAATGAAATGTAAATAATAATTATCTGCTGCTGTGGAATGCAACAGGTACATCTTTGATTGTCTCATGTGTTTGTTTCTAATTAATGGCCAATCAAAGTCCAGCTGTCTCAGACTCTGGTCAGTCACAAGATTTTATATTTATTCTTTTCTTTTCTAGCCTTCTGATGAAATCTTTTCTTCTATTCTTTTAGTATAGTTTTTAATATATAGTTTTCTTTTAATATAATATAGATCATAAAATAATAAATCAGCCTTCTGAAACATGGAGTCAAGATTCTCCTCTCTTCCCTCATCCTGAGACCCCTGCAAACACCACCACACTTCTGCCTCTCTAATTTTTTTCCATAAATTCAGCATTAAGGATTAGAAAGAGAATTTCTTTCTGGAGAGTCAAGAAGGAAGAGAGCTGGCAGGATTTTCCTGGGAGGGAGCAGGATGAGTGTAACTGGGGGAGGAAAAGATGGGCCCAAAGACAGGAAAGATGGTTAAACCTCACCCAGCGCTAATCCTGCTCGCTGGGTTAAACCTCGCCCAGGCCTAATCCTGTTCCCAGAGTTAAACCTCACTAGGATTAAACCTGCTCCCAGGGCTAAACTTGCACACGGGGCTAATCCTGCTCCCAGGGTTAAACTTCACCCAGGGCTAATCCTGCCTCCATGGTTAAACCTCACCCAGGGCTAATCCTGCTTCCAGAGTTAATCCTCACTCAGGGCTAATCCTGCTCCTAGGATTAAACCTCATCCAGGGCTAATCCTGCTGCCATGGTCAAACCTCACCCAGGGCTAAACTTGCATCCAGGGCTAATCCTGTCCCCAAGGTTAAACCTCACCCAGGGCTAATTCTACCCCCATGGTTAAACCTGCTCCCAGGTTAGACCTGCTCCCAGGGTTAAACCTGACCCTGGACTTTGCTAAAGTGCTTTAAGCTGGTGTTTGCCAAGCCCTCAGGTTCAGCCTTTCCTCTGCTCTTCCCAAACATTTCCCAGTTTGTGTTTGCTGGGATATTTTGGGAGGGCTTTTTTTCCTTTGCTTTTTTTCCTTCCTGAATTGGCCCAATATTTGCATTTCATTATCCCTTATTTGCATTTCAGGTGTTGCTGGTAGTAATTTGCTGTCCTCTGGAAAAAGTCCCACGTTGTATTCTCAGAAATTAGAGTCAGTCCTGTGGGGCAGGTGAGCTCTCCATGAAAAACAGCTGCAAACCAAGGGAATTTGGGACAGGGAGCTCAGGGGTGAGAAATGCTCCAGGGATGAGGGCCAGGAAATGGGGCAGAGATCTTAAAGTGAATTGAACAAGGGAGGGATTTTGGGGAAAAAATAACATAAGGAAAAAATCATTCCAGAGCATTTGTGGGAGTAGCACAAGGAAAATTTGTGGAGTGTATCAGGTCAAAGCATCCCAGTGCAGGGAAGCTGCTCCATGAGAAGAGGATGGAAACTGGGCCAACTTGGGAAAAAGTCCCACAGAAATAAGAGGAACATTTCCAGGTGTAAAAGGCAGGAGAAGGGAAACAATCGGCAGGTACATGAGGAGTGAGAAATCCTTCTGTAGGCACCTAAACAGGGAAAATTCATCTGGTACTCCCTGGGCAGGGAAAATTCCCAAGGGATGTTTTGATGCCTTCCCTCTGCCTTTGCAGAGCTTGGGAAAGAGAGGCAAAGCTGTGGGAATGGGGCTGGAACAGGGAAAAGCAGGGAGGAGCTGCAGAAATGTGTGATTCTCACATGCTCTGAACCTGGCACAATTCAGCCCTGAGTGTTCCAGGCAGCTCTGAGCTGCTCATTCCTGTCTCCAAGAGCACCTGGAGAAGGGGGAGGGAAGCTTCTGGATTCTGTCTTCATTTCTGGAGGCTGGAGAAGACCAAGAAGCCTTGGGAGGAGGGCTATCCATGGGATCAGAGGGGAACTCAGCCTGGAAGGGATCTCAGGGGTCCCTGATGCTGTCGCAGGCTCAAAGCACCGTGAGCCACAAGATCAGGACAGTTTGGGCTTGGTTTATCCAGGGCTTTAGCCACTTTGGGGCTTGGCTTTATCCAGTTTGGGCAGGCTGTAGCCAGTTTGGGCTTGGAAATATCCACGGCTGGAGCCTCCCAAGCTGCTCCAGTGGTGGGATAGAACCACAGGGATCAGCTGTGATGATGCTGAGAGGTCTCTTTGCTATCTGGTACCTTTGAGGGCTCCCCCTCCATTTCTAATTAGCAGGTGAATATTTTGGGGTCTCAAATTCGAATTTTGAGGTCTCAGTTTTGGAATTTGCTGCTCCTGGGTTCCACTGCAGCCCCAGGCACCAGGAGCTGCACATTCCCCCAGTCCACAGCTCCCCTGGGATTTGGGAAAAGAGCCTCATTCTGCCACTGCCCACACACCAAGGAGGGGAAATGGGGAGTGCAGATTATTTATGGGATAAACATCCAGATTATGTATGGGATAAACATGCATGTTCTTACAGTGCTCTCTATGATGGATAAACCCCAAATTTCCCAAGGATCTGCCCAGCTGCATCCTGGCCATGTGTCCTCATCTCCAGCCCTCATTCCTAAAAAAAAATCTTCCCAAATTCATGAGCAGCTCTAATGGAGGAGACCAAATCATGAAGTCATGGAATGGTTTGGGGATTTTTTTATAGGGACCACATTGGATCAGGATTGCATGAAGGAAAAACCCTTTTCCAGGGGGATTTTGCAGGCTGCAGCCTCCATCCCTCAGAGAGGAGCAGTCTGGATCTGCTCCAATCTCAATCAATCAGCAGCAGACACTTGTCTGACATTAAAACTCCAACCCCAAGTGCTGCATCCATCACATTTCTCTTGGGAAGAGATTAAAACAGCAGGAAAAACTTCAGGTTTCCCTCCATCCAAAAACCAGACAGGACGAGGTTTATTCCTTTATTTTGAAAGCTTTGTAAACAGATCCAAAGCCCACCTCTACCATGCTGGAGACAGACCTGGAAGAGGCAGGAAGCTTTTCCAAGGGGATAATTCCCTGCAGGAATCACCACACGTGCCTGGGGTGTTTTGTTTCCCCCAAACACCCAAAGTTGTTTCTCTGTCATGGACAATGTATTTCCCAGCAGCGATCAGAAAACAGGGAAGGTCTTCCCTGCTCCTGATCCTGCTGGGGATGGAATGCCTCCAGCTGCTCCCTGGAGCAGCAGCAGGAGCTGGCCAGCTTCCAGCCCACCAGCATTTCAGCTGAAGTCAATGAGCTTGGAAAAAAATCCAAGCATCTGCTGCAGATTATCCAATTTCTTTCCCTCTTTCATTTGGCAGCCAAGAGCTCTGGCAGCTGGGCCTCAGAAATTGTGGGAGCCTTTAAAAACCCTTTGGATTGGGAATTCTGGGCTTTTTCCTTGCTCTCTGCCCAGCTCAGGCTGGTTTAGGATTTTGGAGGCTGCCCCAAACACAAGATTCAAATCCAGCACTGCCAGCAGGGACCTTCCAGAGTGAAGCGATTCCTTTAATCCCTGGGTAAAACAGGGAATTCGTGGGTTCCTGCAAACTCTGTGCATTATCCAGCTACCTGGGCAGCCATTAGGAGAATTAAACCCCCTTTTTGGTTTGGGGTGAGTGGCTCTGAGCCCCAGCAGCAGCTGGAGCATCTATGGTGGGCTCTTCCATCCCCCTTTGCTCCTCAATACCCACAGTGAACTGCAGGGAATGTGCTTGGACACGTTCACAGGGCTGCAGCCCCATGCCTGGCCTTTGGTTTAAGTGGTCCCAGCTCCATCCCTGGCCCCATTCCACCTCCAACCCAGCCTTCCCCTGCTCCCACCCTCCCCTTCTGAGGAGCAGAGCCACAAACTCACCTTTAGAATCCCTTTTCCCTGTTTCCCAACTCCTCCCCTGTTTCTGAGGGACAGGGGGGTGTGAAACCTCCCTGCTCTGCTTTACAGCTCAGTGCTGGCGTGGCCCCACTCAAATAAATTTTGGCATCCCCAGGTTGGTCTCTGCAAGCCTTTATTTATTCAGTGGGAGTGAAGGATTCATCCCCCCCTGGACTGAGGGAGCCCAAGGATTCCCACGTGCAGCTGAGCCCCTGCACTTCATCCTCAGCTGCTGGAGCTGTTTGCATCCATCCCAGGGCTATTGCACCTCATTCCTGCCCAACAGATTTTTATTTGGGTATGAAATCAAAATGTGACAGCACATGGAAAGTTAAGGGATGGAGAAATCCATAAATTACCTTTATACAGCAGAGCTGATGTGAGGTGCTGCTCTGGCCTTAACCAGTGCTCAGCCAACCTCAAGTCTAAGGTTGGTTTTAAGGGGGGCACAAATCACCCTGAGCTTTGTCTTCCCTAAAAATCCTTTCCTAATAATCCTGATTATTAGCCAGGAATGTTTTTACTCCAGCAATTCTGCCCTTGGAGCCCTGCTGGGCTTGGGGTTCCCCCCCAGCTCATGATTCCTCCACCTTCCTGTGCATCCACATCCCATTCCCTGGGGAAATTGCTTGGAGGTGTTCCCACATGGCAGGAGATGTTTCTGCTGGACAACAGGAGCCTTGGGAAGTTGGGTGGGACTTGTGGAGACCCTTCATGTGCTGATCCTTGACATATGTGCCCAGGCAGTGGCAGGGACAGGGAGGAGAGCATGGGAGATCAGGCAGGAGCTGCTTCTCCTCGTGGGCAGCACAAGGACAGAGCTTCACTGGAGATTCCATCCCCTCCTCACCAAGACTCTGCCATCAGCACTTGTGGAAATGGAAACAGGATCATGGAATCATGGGATGGTCTGGGAGGGAAGGGACCTCACCCAGTGCCAGCCCGGCCATGGCAGGGACACCTCCCACTGTCCCAGGCTGCTCCCAGCCCCAGTGCCCAGCCTGGCCTTGGGCACTGCCAGGGATCCAGGGGCAGCCCCAGCTGCTCTGGGCACCCTGTGCCAGGGCCTGCCCACCCTCACAGGGAACAATTCCCAATTCCCAATATCCCATCCAGCCCTGCCCTCTGGCACTGGGAGCCATTCCCTGTGTCCTGTCCCTCCATCCCTTGTCCCCAGTCCCTCTCCAACTCTCCTGGAGCCCCTTTGGGCACAGACATATTTTATGAAAAGTCCAAAATCCTTTCATTAGGATTTTTTCTCCTGAGAAGCTGAGAAGCCTCAGAGGAAAAGAAAAACAATGATTATCTGCTGCTGTGGAATGCAACAGGTGCATCTTTGATTGGTCCATGTGAGTTGTTTCTACTTGATGACCAACTACAGTCCAGCTGTGTTGGGACTCTGGTCAGTCTCAAGATTTTATTATCATTCCATTTCTTTCTTTGCTAGCCTGATGAAATCCTTTCTTCTATTCTTTAGTATAGTTTTAATATATCATTTTTTTTAATATAATATACATCATAAAATAATAACATGGAATCAAGATTCTCATCTCTTCCCTTGTCCTGGGACCCCTGCAAACACCACCACAACTTCAGGCCCTGGAAGGCCACAATACAATCCCCTTGGATCTTCTCCAGGCTGAACAATCCCAATAGCGTTAAAAGCCACCTCTTCTTTTCTTTTTTCTCATTAAGTTAAAAATTACATTCATTGGCTTTTTAAATATTTGTATTAATTATTCCAAGTAATTTGCTGTATTCCATGATTAATAACTCTGTCAAAGTTCTTCCAAAGTCCCTCTTTTGCTATATTTGACTTGTTTGGAGTCCTTACCTTGAGGGGTTTTGGTCCTCAGCTTATACCTGAGGGGTACAAGGACAGGGATATGGGGACATGCTGGGACAGCAGAATCTGGGATTTCTAAACTGTTCCTCTGCTCCATATGGACAATAAGGGATGTGTTGAAGGAATGATGAATAAAGGAGAGCAATGTGTGAGCAGAAATGGTGGGAATTATCCCCTGGATCATCTCCTGGTGGGACACTGTCCTAGGGTGATGTTATGCTGCTTTTATCCCCATTCCTGCGTTCTATTTATGCTGGGTATCCTGTTCTGTGCCTTCCAGACTGGCTCTGCAGAGCGAATGTTTTGTTTTGGTTTTGCTCTCAGCCGCTCCCCCACAGCTGGTGGGACACACAGACAGGGCAGTGCATGGTGCTGCTTTTGCTTTTTGCTTTGCTTTTCCCTTTGCTCTTGCTCCTGCTTTGCTCCTGCTTTGCTCTTGCTTTTTGCTCCTGCTCATTAGTTAGAGAATGAGAAAAGCAGGATTTATTTTGGGATTGCTGATAAGGAGGTGAAGGTCAGGAGAGCCCTTTGGAAAGGCTGAATGAGGTTCCCAACACGGAAACACCTGGCAGCTCTTCCCAAGAGCATGGGAGCCTCCCACAGCCACAGCATCCATTGGGATTTGGGAGTGAAAATCAGTGGGGAAAAACCACATCACACTAAACAGCCCCTATTCCCAGTGTTTTCATGGCTTGTTGCCCAGGTCCTGGGAGCCCTCCTGCCTCCAGGCAAGTGCTTAACTCTGGATGCTGCTCTGGATTGATGGATACTGAGCTCATGGATTGATGGATACTGAGCCTCAGGACAACACAAGGAGAGGAAAATGCTCCCAGCCCAGGAATGCTGGAGGCAGCCACAAGCACAGAGTGTCCATGGAGTTAGGACATTTTAAAATCCTAAAATTGGGATTTTAGCCAAAAAAAAAATTAAAAAGACAGTGGTTGTGACTAAATTAGAATTTCCTTCACAATTGTCCAGCATTCCTGAGAAAAGTGAGATTCAAGTATTCAGGAAAATAGACGAAGGAGAGTTAGCCATTGAACCCATTTGTTTTCCAAGTTTTTAGATATTTTTTACCAAACAGACCACATGAAAAACAGAACGAGAAGAATTTATATGGGATCAGCATCTAGCCTTTCTCCTGGAAATCTGTGCACAGCTATCCCTGGAGAAGGAGTTGCACATCTCCTGCTTGTTCTGGTTGTATGGTTCCCAAATTAAACCCTCACTTCCACCTTGGAATGTCTCCCAGATCCAGAGAAGGAAGCAGGGTCTGAACTTGGCCCATCATTCAGAACTGGGCAGGAGAGGAGGCAACCTTTCACTGCATTTTATTCCAATAAAAATGGAATAAGAATCTTTTTCAGATTTTAGGAACATTTAGAGAGCAAATTAATACATTTTGGTTCCTAAGAAAACTATTTAAGATTTCTGTCATTCAAGTTTTCATCACAAAATCTTTTTTCCTTATTTTTAACATGTGAAAAATTGAGCATTTTCAGGAGAAATTAAATTGTGCTGAAAACCCAACAAAGGAAGGTTTTCATAAGAAAAACACAGCCTGGAACTTGTTGACATCCAGAAATCTCCAGGGCCCAACTTCAGGACAGGGCCCCCAGGAAAACCCTGCCAGGATTTGGGGCAGGATGGGAATTCCAAACCTTCCCTGTGGGTGTTTTGTGCAGGGGAAAATGGGATCATCCAGAGCTCCTGGGCTGAAGGGCCCAGAGCTGCTTGGTTTCCTCTGATTTCATCCATACCTGGGATCCTTGGAGAAGAAAGCTTTGGATTAGACAGGTCTCCTCCAATGCTGGATTTGTTTCCAACATCAGGGATGCCCCTGGATCCCTGGCAGTGCCCAAGGCCAGGCTGGACACTGGGGCTGGGAGCAGCCTGGGACAGTGGGAGGTGTCTCTGCCATGGCAGGGATGGGATGGGATGAGCTTTAGGTCCTTCCCACCCAAACCATTCCATCATTCCATGATCTTGGGGTGCCACTATGGGCACATCAACTCAAGGAATGGGACAATCCATGATCCCGTGTCCCTTCACCTTTCCACTGTTCCAAACAGCTCCAAACCAAACCAGCCTGAACCAAAACAGTGCACAATCACTGGGCTGCCTCAGTTCTGCTCCCCATTCCATTCCTACAGGGCAGAGACAGTCTGGAAGCATTTGAGTCCAGGATTATTATTACAGCGACCTGATGAGGTCTCCAGGGTGAGAGAAGGATGAGAATCTTGTTTGATGATCAGAAGGCTGGATTTATTGATATATGATATATAATACATTATTACTATACCAAAAAGAATAAGGAGAGAAGTTGCAGAGGCTGCTAAGCTAAGAATAGCATAGAAAAGAATCCAAAACCAAGAGAGTTCTCTGTCACTGTGTTCCAGAGAGCTTGCCCTGTGATTGGCCCTTAATTGTACACATGGAACATGAACCAATCACAGGTGCATCCTATTGCATTTCACAGCAGCTGATAATCATTGTTTACATTCTCTTTCTGGGGCCTCAGCTTCCCAGAAGATGAACAAGTCTGAAAGAAAGATTTCTACAAAAAAATGTCTGCAACACAGGATATGATTGGAAGCCCTCTATTGTTTGGGTTTTTCCATTTCCTGGTTCAGTTATTTCCTCTCCTCACTGTTCCAAGTGCTTTGTGGACAGCTGGACACTCTCCATCCTGAGCCACCTCAGAGCCCAACAGGAAAATGTGGAAATTCCTTTTAGTTCATGGTTGTCACCAGATGGATCATCAAGAGCATCCTCTGAGGATTCTGCTTTCTTCTTCCCAGCTTTTTTTTCACATTTTGAACTTTAGATCCCAGAACCCCAGGGTGGGTGAGGCTGGAGGGAGCCCAGAAGGTCCCTGGTGTCCCCTGGTGCTCCCTGGGGCCATGCCAAGCCCAGGGCACAGCAGGGTGTGCTCACAGCTCTGCCATGGCCCCAGCGAGGAGCCCCCAGAGCCTCTCTGGGCTCTGCTCAGGGCTGGCACTGCCCAGGGCAGCAGTTCTGCCTCCTGGGCAGGGGCAGCTCCTGGGCTCAGGCCCTGCCCGTGGCTCTGGGGCCATGGCTGGGCCTGGAGCAGAGCCTGGGGCTGCCCTGAGCCTGCACACAGGGACAGACTGGGGGACACACGGACACACAGACAGGGACAGACTGGGGGACACAGGGACAGACAGACAGAGGGACCCAGAGACACACAGGGACAGGGACAGACACACACGGACTGACAGACTGGGACAGACACCCAGCCCCCCCCAGAGCTCAGCCCCTCTCTCTCCCTGGGCTCCTCTCCAGGCTGAGCAGGCCCAGCTCCCTCAGCCTTTCCTGGCCCCGAGCTGCTCCAGGCCCTGGCTCAGCTCCAGGAGCTCCTGGCCCTGCTGTGCTGAGGATCCAGAGCTGGGCACAGCAGCCAGAGGTGCCCCAGGGCTGGGCACAGGGGCAGGGTCTGAACACAGCCCAGGATGAGCCATTTCCACCAAGGGCTCCTTTGTTCTTCAGAACATCCCTGGCAGTGAGAGAACGCTGCTGGGCAGTGACAGAGCAGAGCAGGGAGGCTCTGCTGGAGCAATTATGGATCTGACAGTCCAAGGAGGAAAGTGGGGATCAGCCAAAAAGGGCAAAAGGTGCTCTCTGTGCTCCACATCCTGAGCAGGGAAGGCAAAGGGCCTGATTTGAACCCAGCAAAGACTCTGGGAATCCATCCTGCAGAGCTGAAGTGTCAACAAGCCAAGTTCATAACCCTGGAGCCAGAGGAGGAGCCCATCAGTTCTGTGTGAAGCTGATGAGGCCACAGCTGGCCCAGAGGGATCCTGATGGATCAATATTGCCTTGGAAGCCTTTTCTGCAGCACTCTGCTCCTGCCTGGCCCTGGAGGAGTCAGGAACCTTTCATCCATTTTTCCTGCACACACATCCAAGTGGCAAAGGCCACACATCAATATTCCAGACGAGCAAACACAAAGATCTGTAGCTGAGCTCAGGCAGCAGAATTCCTGAGGGACACGGGGTTTGCAGGAGATGCTGACAGCATTGCTGCATCCCAGCAGCTCTGGGCTCTGCCCCGTGCAGGGATGGGGAAGTTTGGGAGCTTCAGGGCACTCCCTGCTGGGGGGGTTCTGCTGGAAAGCTGAGTCATGGTCTCCCAAGGGACATTCATGGGAATATCCCCCCAGAGGCACTGCCAAGGGGGGTTTGGGGCATGGAGACAGCAGGGATGTGTCCTACTGCACATAAAGAAGTTCAGGTTGGCACCAGCAAGGCCTCACCAGTTTGGCCATTAATTGTCACTCCAGAAAAAGGACAGAGGTGGCAGTGACACCTTGCAGATCCCTGACAGCTCTTCCCCAGCCTTCCTAGATGTGACAGTGTTCACAGGGGTCTCAGGATGAGGGAAGAGTTGAGGATTTGACTCCATGTTTCAGAAGGCTTGATATAGTATTTTATAATATATATTACATTAAGAACTATACTAAAAGAATAGAAGAAAATGTTTCATCTCAGAAGGCTAGCTAAGCTAAGAATAGAAAGGAATGAATAACAAAGGTTTGTGGCTGGGATTCTCTGTCCAAGCCAGCTGACTGTGATTAACCATTAATTAGAAACAACCACATGAGACCAATCACAGACCCACCTGTTGCATTCCACAGCAGCAGATAACCATTGTTTGCATTTTGTTCCTGAGGCCTCCCGGCTTCTCAGGAGAAAAAATCTTAAGAAAAGGATTTTCATAAAAAGATGTCTGTGACAACTAGAGATCCCTGTGTGACGCTTTTGGGGGATGCAGGAGATGATTGAGCTCAATCCAGCTCCAGCCCCCAGCAGCCAGAGCACCCTGGAGCCAAACCAGCCCCCAGGCCAGGCCTTCCTCCCTCATCAACTCACAGAGCCCATTTCCAGCTCCAGCCATGTTTGCAGCTTTCTATTTTAGCATCCAAAATGCTTGGAACAAATATTTATCCTACTAATAATAAAATTAAACACTGGATGTTTGTTTGTGAACACACTGGGATGCAGCAAAGTTTGGGAGCTCCCTCATTTTCATTCCAATAATGAAGAGTGAGCAACACCCTCAGGCACGGGGTGGGATTGTTGGGCTGTCTGGGCAGGGCAGGAGCTGGACTGGAGGGTCCTTGTGGGCCCCTTCCAGCTCTGGATATTCCATTATTCTGTGACCTACCCATAGCCCAGCACAGAGAATTTCACAGCAGCCAAATCCTTGCTGAGGGACACTTTATCCCAGGGCTGGCAGGTAGGGAATGCTGCTCTGCTATGGACCCTAGGACATGACTATCATGCCAGTTAGTGCCCAGTTAATGCCCAGTAACTGCCCAGTCAATGCCCACTTAATGCCTAGTAAATGCCCAGTAAGTGCAGTTACTGCCCAGTAAATGCCCAGTTACTGCCCAGCTAATGTCCAGTCAATGTCCAGTAAATATCGAGTTAATGCCCAGTTAATATCCAGTAACTGCCCAGATAATGCCCATTCAATGCTGAGTTACTGCCCAGTAAATGCCCAATCAATGTCCAGTCAAAGCCCAGTTAATGCCCAGTAAATGCAGAGCTACTGCCCAATTACTGCCCAGTAAATATCCAATTAATGCCCAGTCAATGCCCACTAAATGCCTAGTAAATGCCCAGTAAACACAGTTACTGCCCAGTAAATGCCCAGTTACTGCCCAAATAGTGTCCAGTTAATGTCCAGTTACTGCCCAGTAAATGTCCAGTTAATGCCCAGTTAGTGCCCAGTAAATGTCCAGTTACTGCCCAATTAATGTCCAGTAAATACGCAATTAATGTCCAGTCAACGTCCAGTTACTGCCCAAGCACCACAGGGCAGGTGGGGCTCACAGAGTCTGCTCTGCTCCTCCTCTGGTGGTTCATTATCCCAATCCACACCAGATTCCCAGTGCAGCCCTAAAAGCAGGAGCCACCTGCTCGTTAACGACACCCTGGATTAATTAGGAATCACTAGAAGCCGGTGATGTGAGGGCTCTGAACATCTCCCTTTAATGTTTTACTCTCCTCATTGAAGCGCAGGAGCCCTGAGCAAATCACCTTCTTAATGACCACATGGTCATCATCATCATCATCACCATCACCATCAGGTGCAGTCATTAGGAGGGGATGGGAGCAGGGGGACCTGGGCCGTGAATAACAAAGGATGAGCAGACCTGGATCAGCAAGGCTGCCTTGGCACCAGCTCCTGCTGGCTCCAGAGCCCCAGCAGGGTCGTGTCACACCTTTGGGGACGTGTTTGTCCTGCAGGGTGCCAGGTGACAGAGCACAAACACCGGCTGGGATGGCGGGGCAAGACACAGCCCTAAAACTGAGTAATCAGCTCTGAATTAATTGATGTAATGGTCCCATCAAAGTGCCTTTATTTAATAGCCCGGGATTGATTGCTCCTGTTTCCTACAA
Source organism: Ammospiza caudacuta (assembly GCF_027887145.1). Classification (NCBI taxonomy): domain Eukaryota; kingdom Metazoa; phylum Chordata; class Aves; order Passeriformes; family Passerellidae; genus Ammospiza; species Ammospiza caudacuta. Next base: position 2,814,265 of record NC_080610.1, read on the forward strand.
TTCCACCCTCTCTCCTGCCAGGAATAAAAGCAGGCAATGACTTTTAAACCCGGAGCAAATGGCACTTTCTGTCCTGTTCCCTGGGAGTGCTGCAGGGCCAGCACGAGTGCTGTGACAAGGAGCCTTAATCTCCTCCGTCAGAGTCTCCGAGGTGCCACGAGCTCCAAAGATAGCCAGGGACATGACAGCCTGTCAGGAAGCACAAGCTGCTCCAGCCCAGCCTGTGACAGAGCACCACGGAGAGGGACAATAAATAATTGACAGCAACGGGGATTAATAAAAGTGTCAGAGCACAGGAACCTCGGCCACGGCTGCATCCGAGGGCTCTGCGGGAATGGAAAAGCTCCACATCCCAGGTAAACTCAGAAATTCTGGAAGCCACCTGGGGTTTGGGAGTCCTCATGTGCCCCACAGATGTCCCCATGCCCTGTCATCACCTGAATGTGGAAATGCTGCATTAGTTTGATGTCAGTTTTAGATCCAGCCCAGGCCTGTGCAGGATCCATCTGGTTTATTTTAAAATGAAGCTGTGTGTCACAGCCCATGGCTGTTACCCAGTGTAGTCACCAAAATCACACAATCCTGGAATTTCCTGAGTGGGAAGGGACCCACAAGGATAATCCCAGCCCCTGGCCCTGCCCAGACCCCCAACAACCCCACCCTGTCCATCCCTGGCAGTGCTGCCCAAAGGCTCCTGGAGCTCTGGCAGCCTCAGGGCCGTGCCCATTCCCTGGGCAGCCTGGGCAGTGCCAGCACCCTCTGGGGGAAGAGCCTTCCCTCTCCATTTCCTTGGAAGAAAAGAAGCAAAGATTCGACAGTGTGGTAGAAACCCCCCCAAGGAAATTCTGAGGGAATTTGCTGTCCCAGCAGCAGAAAGCTCAGGACCATGGGAGAAAGGGATTTGCTCCATCTGTATCCCATGGAAATGGGCACAGCCACATTCCCAGCTTGGAGCTGTGAGAAACAGCTACTCACTTTTCATAGTTTAGGAAGGTTTATTAAACCTTATCAAAAATACAACAGAAGACTGAATAAAGAAAAAAGGTAATGGCACTGGGAGCAAAAGATTTTCCCCTCCATGTACTCAGCCCCCTCACAATGGAGGTTTTTCCCTTTTAACCCTTTAACTCATCCCAAAGTTCTGTCCATTAACCCCTTCTTTGCTGTCCAGCGGTGGAGATCTCTTCCTCAAATCCCGACTGGAGCTGGAACTAGAGTTCCATAGGGACAAGCCAGCCCTGACAGGTGTCCCTTGATAACCATGTGAGGGGGTACAATATAACTATAAATTTATAAAACCTTTCTTAATCTATATACATGAGATTTGTCTGTTAATTGTGAGAATAAATCATCACATTACTCATCTATCACAGAGCTGAGATAAAAATGTGATGGAGATGAGACCCAGGAAAAGTTAAGCATGGCTGTGGCACAGCTTGCACTTGGACCGTGTCTCCTTCTCCGTGAATGAATTGGGATTTTACAAGGCACAGGGAGCCAAGCAGTGAGGGAGATAAAAATTTAGGAAAATTTCTGTAATGAAATAAACAGTGAGAAAAAGGCAAAAGAGGCTTTTCCTGGAGTCTTAAGCAATGCTGCCCCAGGCAAAGGAAGTTTCCCTGCCGTTGTGTCAGCCTTCACTAAAAGAGTTAAGTGACAATGACAGGGTGAACAAACAGCTCCGGTGACAAAGGGGACAGAATTTACTCTGCAGCAGGAGAAGGATGGAGCAGGGAGCTCTTAGGGCCATTAGAGGATCCCAAATTGCCTGGCCTTGCCAGCATTCTCTGTGTGGCGCTTAAAGGAAGCTGAATCAATCTTGGAGCACTTGGCTTTTATCTTAGAATGTGTGTGGAAAAAATTTGGGAGGTCTAGAAAAAATAAATGCTAAGACTATCTTTAAAAAAAGGATAAAATGGGGATCTGTTGCCTGAAATACCCAGGACAAGAATGGGAATATATTATCTGGCAAAGTGCTTGTGAACACCTGGGAGATAACGAGGCAGGGAATTACAGCCAAGTTTGATTTGTCAAGAGCAAATCACATAAAATCAATTTAATGCCCTTTCACGGCAGCGAAAACAGGCCTCGTGCTCAGGTGAGCAGTGATGGATGGCATGGATCAGGATTCCAGTGAACAGGAAAACTCAGCTGCCCTGGGGAGAGCTCAGGGAACACCCAGAAGTGCAGGGAAACATCCCTGGATGGCCCTGGGAGGTGGGGAAGGACAGGCACCGCTCTGGAGATGCTGTTCCACTGCACACACCTGTTATAGATGGATAATGAGATGATTACCTCTCACAATTAAGGGATGACTATTGTGTGAATATTAAGAAAAGCTTTAGTGATGTGTAGTTATGTTATTGTGCCAGAACCCAGGACATTCCTCTGGCTGCCCTGGGTGACTCCAGACCCTGGCAGGGGCTCAGAGACCTTGGCACGGAGTCATAAACACCTGTGCCTTTGATTTTAGCCCATGGAAACAATTACCAACTTTGTGTAAGGATTTACAAGCCACAAGAGTTTGAGTAGAATGATAGGTAATTTGTCACAGGGTGAAAATGTAGAATTTTGGGGTTTTAGAATGGGGGTTCAAGGGGCAAGATGGAGGAATCTGGGTGTGTCCTGTCCTTCTTCTCCTTCTTCTTCTTCTTGTCCTCCATCTTCTGCTGTGATGGTGAAACTTTTGGATTGGTTTAGAGTAGAGACAGACTGTCTAACATAGGTGATAGGTATTGGGAAATTATTGTAAATAAAGTCCAGTTTTTAGTATAAAAAGATAACACTGCCCCAAGGGCAGTCAGTATGCCTCAATCCAACCTGCTGGACAGATCTCAGTAGGTCAGAGAGAGAATGTAACAGATAAGAGAAAATAAACAACCTTGAGAACCAGAGATGAGGAATCTCGACTTCTTCTTTGGTCAGAGGGCTGGGAAAGAAGAGACTTTCCAACAGCTCAGGGTCATCTCAACACCAGAGACCTCATCATTATTGTAGTATAGCTGTCCTCTGTTCTCCCCATAGTTCCCTTTCCCCCCTGTATTGCTGTCCAGGACAGGTACCAAGAAGCTGCACAGGTGTCCCTTGCATGGGGCAGGTGGAATGGAAGAGCTTGGGGGTGCTCAGGGGGTGCAGCATGGCAGGGCGGACATATTACAGTAACATAGCTCTGCACCTACAAAACTTGTCATGGATTGTCAAACAAATTGTATTTATTTACCGTCTGTATGGCAGTTGTCTTCTGTTAAGTGGGCAGTTTTCCTTATCTCTTCCTTATCTACTGAGGAGACACCTGCTGATAACAGCTATTGAATGTCCCTGCATGGCTGATAAGAACTACAGCATCCCATTGGGAGATGTGAGCCCAGGGGGAGGAGCCAAGCATTCCTACCCAGATATAATCCAGAGGTTCTGAGACACCAGCACGGCTTCTGCCCTGGATTCCCCAGAGGAACAGCAGCTGCCTCTCCTTCCTCTGGATCTTCAGAGGAAGAATACATCCTTCTCTACAGGATCCCTGCTCCAACAGAACCACCCCTGACACTGCAGGAGGGCTGAGCCACAATTCCAATGGGACTGCTGCCAACACCCTGGTGTTGACACCAACACCACAGGGTGTCAGGTTGGCTTCTGATTCTGTCAGTGTTGTTCTAGTGCACTGCATTGTTTATTTTATCCTTTTATTTTCTTCCCTATTAAAGAACTGTTATTTCCTGCTCCCCTATTTTTTGCCTGAGAGTCCCTTAATTTAAAATTTATAGCAATTCAGAAAAGCATTTTCTGAATAACATTTTCCATTTCAGGGGAGGCTCCTGCCTTCCGTAACAAACACCTGTCTTTTGAAACCAAGACAAAACTTCCCTTAACATACACACCATGTTCAATGTGAGAGCCAGCTATCTGATTACTCATCTCTAACACCTGGAAAGCTGCATGTGGGTGTGGCTAAGCTCAGCAAGGAGGGGGCTCAGTTTGGAGGTGCAGGAGTGATCAGGAAAACAGGATTTTGGAAGGAAATCACAACTGTCACCACTGGAAGTTGGGAGGTGATGAAGGGAGACTGGTGACACTTGGAATTGTAGGAAAGGAGCTGTGGAGGTGACAAAGCATCCTGGTACCTGAGTGTGGGAAATATCTGTCTTGGTTTGAACAGACAAGTGTCTGCTAAGGAAGGCAGGAGCCTCCCCTGAAATGGAAAATGCAAACCCCCTCCCTCTGAATTGCTATAATTTTGAAATTAAGGGGCTCTCAGGCAAAGATATGGGAATAGGAATAACAGTTCTTTATTAGGGAAGAAAATAAAAATAAAATAAACAAGGCAGTAACACAAAACAATACTGCCAGAGTCAGACCATGCCCCGCCCCCTGTGTGTCAGGGAGGTGTCCCAGCCCCATCCCATGGGGGCTCAGCCCTCCTGCAGTGCCAGCTGTGGCTCTGCTGCAGCAGGGATCCTGCACAAGGGGGGAGTTTTCCTCTGCAGCTCCAGGGCTGCTGCAGATGGGCCTGGGCTCCCTCTGGCCATGCAGGGCAGCAGAAAGCTGCTCCTCTGGCAATGCAGGGGGACAGCCCTGGAGTGGTGACAATGGGTGTACTGGGAGAACAATGAGGAAAAATTCCCCATGAGGAAAACGAGTGGGGGGTTTTTAAGGTGTCTCTCACTGGGTGCTTTGATGCAAAGCTCTGAGCTGACCACACGAGATTCTCTCAGCTCCTGGCAGGGGATGAGCAAAATTCCAGTTTCTTCCTCCCCCATGTGCAGGAATTCCATGATTCTCTGACACTGTTGGCACCCCTGGAGAAGCACAGCAAGATCTGCCTCTGTCACAAATTGCAGGCAAGCACAGCCAGACCTGTTTGTAGGATTTCCCCCACGAATCTGGGTATGGCCCTTTCTCCCTTGTGGGTGCTTCACCTCCAGGCTGTTTCCTTTCCCATGTCCTGCCCAGGAATGTTCCTTGGGCACATCCAGGGCTGTGCCTGGGTGTGACACCACCTCTGTGCCCTGCCTCAGGGTTCCAGCCAGCAAACCTTGGATTTTAGCAATTTATTCAAAGAATGAGAGAGAAAATCCCCTCTGTTGAAAGCTCTGAATTTGCATAAAGAAATAAATCAGCTTTGTTTGTTTGCTGGATTCAAGAGAACCTCACTGGAGGGTGAAGGTGACCACAAAGAGCTCTGAATGAGGGAATTGTGGCACCAGGTGTCCCAGAGGCGTGGCTGCCACTGCAGGTGTCTGTGCCAGTCTCTTTTCTGTCCAGTAACCCCTGGGCATCTTCTGTCCTCACAGAATCCCAGTTTGGGTGGGAAAGGACATTAAAGCCCATCCAGTGCCACCCCTGCCATGGCAGGGACACTTCCCACTGTCCCAGGGAGCTCCCAGCCCCAGTGTCCAGCCTGGCCTTGGGCACTGCCAGGGATCCAGGGGCAGCCACAACTGCTCTGGGCATCCATAATTCCTTTCTTTTCTCCGTGCTGTCCATCCTTGCTGACACTTCCCTCATGGCCCAGCATCCATGGGAGCAACAAAATGAAGTTCAATGGACAAATGAAGTTTAGTGGGATTATTTCTGTGGCACAGCCATGGAAGAAGGAGTTTTCTCGTGAAGCCCCAAGATTTAATAAGCAGAAATGGATCACTTCCTGGAGCAGAAGTGGAGAAATAAGGAGAAATGGATCACTCTGAGAGCACAGCAGTGGGTGAGTCACTGCTGTGACTGTCCAGGGTGACACCACCATGATGCTGCTGCAGCTCTGTCACCGGGATATTTTCTGAAAAATCCCTTCACCAGGATTTTTCTCTCGAGAAGCTGAGAAGGCTCAGAAAAGAAATGTAAACAATAATTATCGAATTGCTTGGATTGTGGTTTGGAGGTTGCTTACCAACAGGTGCATCTTTGATTGGTTCCATGTGAATTGTTTTTACTTAATGACCAATCCCAGTCCAGCTGTGTCAGACACTCTTAGTCTGTCATGGGTTTTTATTATTCATTCTTTTCTAGCCTTCTGATGTCTTCTTTCTCTTTCTTTATTACAGTTTTAGAATATGATAATATAATATAATATAATATAATATAATATAATATAATATAATATAATATATCTGCTTTCTAAGAACTTGGAGTCAAATTCTCATTTCTCACCTCATCCGGGGACCACCCAACACAACACAGCTCCAAAGATGTCACCAGCCTGAAGGGGAATAACACAGTCCCAAGCTCAGCTGTCCAACCACGGAATGGAGAGGAGGGGAATGAGTGGATGGATGTGGGATTAGCAGCCCTTTGTCCTTCAGTGTAAACACAAAGTGATGGTGGAGCAGGCAGATCCAGCCCTGCAGCTCAGCTGGCACTGCACGCACTCCTGCCAATGAGTTGTGGAATTGGCTCTCCATGAGTCACAGAAATGGGGACGTGTGAGGTCCCAGTGTGTCCCAGCAGAGCTGCAGATGCTGCTCTTCAGGGCACTCAATGCTCTGGCATTTGGGAAAGGAAACCCAGAAGGGGGGAAATTAAATCAGGATTTTGCTGGGGGTGTTCATCAGACTCTCCTGAAAATGCTGCATCCCTTTTGCTGATAAGATCTGATCTCAAACCTGCTCCCAGGTTGAGATCAGACACTTCCAAAAAGCTGCAGGAATGGAAGAAGGGATGATGCCTGCTAAGAGCCCAAGGCCATCCCTCACCTCATTCCCTCCCTCCCTCCCTCTATGAACCTGCTCCTCCTCTCCCCAATTGCTCCTTTGCTCTTCTCTCTCCCCCTTTTCCCTTGCCTCATTCCCTATTTTTGCTCCAGGGAGTGAGGCTGAGCAGCAGCACGAGGGTGGAATCCTGCCCTGGTTCTTTGAGGGAAGGTTCTGATTTGTTCCTGCCTCCTGTTGTAATTTCCTTTGGCAGAGGAAGGTTAATTGTGTGCTCCACAGAGCTCTGAGCTCCCTGACTGAGGGGGCTGTTGAGAGCTGAGTGTTGCTGCAGCTCTGATTTAGTCCTGCTCACCAGGGTGATAAATTATGGGCAGATAGGAGCCCAGAATGTTGACATTTGCAGGCTGCTGAACCTGTGCTTGCTCTCCAGCAGGGAAAATTTGGTGTTTCCCTGCTGCTGCACCTCCCACGTTGTGTCAGGGTTCCTCTGGGGCTCTGCTTTTCATCCTGGGATTTTATCCTGGCTGTGATTGAACATCTCATTTCTTGGGAGTTGAGCTTCAGATTTTTGTGGCGCCAGTGATAAAAGCTCTGAGGATAAAATGTCTGCACCACAGAGGAGCCTTTGGAGAGCAGGATCACAGAATGGTTTGAGTTGGAAGGGGACTTTGAATATCAGGTTCCAGTTCCAACCAGGGTCACCTGGCTGAGGTTGGTGGACACCTCTGGAGTCAACTCATCCAACCCCCCTGCTCTGCCACATGGGAACATGAGTGTCACCGTGATATTTTCTGAAAAATCCCTTTTCCAGGATTTCTTCTCCCTGGGAAGATAAGCAGCCTCAGCTTCTCCATGTTTTGCTGCTCTGGAATGTGGTCTGGAGATTGTTTATCCAAACATGTGAATTGTTTTTAATTAGTGACCAATCACAGCCAGCTGTGTCAGACTCTGAGGAGTCAGTCACGAGCATTCATTATCATTCCTTTCTAGCCTTCTGATGTATCCTTTCTCTTTCTTTAGTATAGTTTTAGTATAGCATTTCTTTTCATACAATATAATGTCATGAAATAATAAATCAAGCCTTCTGAAACATGGAGTCAGATCCTCATCTGTCACCTCGTCCTGGGGACCCCTCACAACACCACCCACGGGGAGCAGCAGCTGGATCCCAAGGCCAGTTCTGTGTGGCTGTGCTGAGGATGTTCCACGTGGGCTGCAAACGAGGTTGTGGTGCTGTGATTGCAGCCTGAGCCTCTGGCTGCAGCCTGGACCAGCCAAGACTGGGTTTCCATCTTCATTTTCTGTTGGGCCTGTACTTAGATCATCCTCTCCCAAATGGGATTATGGCCCTGCTGAAAGATGGAGGTGAGCTGAGCAGAGCTGCTGGAGTGAGCTCAGTGTCTACAGGGCACAGCCAGATCCTCACACAGCCTCAGTGTCACCTCCTGTAGGAAATGCAAAGGTGGAAACTTCCACAGACACTGAAGGGTGTCATTTGCAGCCTTGAAACAAGCTTGGATTGATATAAAAATACAATACACAGACATTAAGCAGAAAAATCATAAATTTATGTTTCTATAGTTGTAAGTAAGAATGTGCCTTAAGTAAGTGAGAAACTGCATTGAAAGATGCTGAAGGGTTTATAGTGTAGTAATGTAATTGTAATGTATATATTATGTATATATTAGTAATGTAAGTGTAATGTATATATTATGTATATATTAGTAATGTAATTGTAATGTATAATTGTAGTAATGTAATGTACAGAGTAAGCTAAGAGTTCAGAAGGTATAATAGAAGCATGTGTATATACATGTGATTATTGCCCACTGGATAAAAGTATCTGCAGTGCAGCAGAATGAAGGAAAGGTGATAGGTTAGAAAAACTAAACAAACTTTGTGAAAACTATCCATTGGATTAAAATGTTATATATTGTCTTGTAACAAAGAAACTTGGGACCATTTTGAGCTATGGCAAACTGCTTACTCTTTTAAACCTCACAGCCTTTGAAGCTGGTCTTTATCTGAGTAACAAATCATTCTTAGCCCGACTATGGTCCCATCCCTTCAATTAAAGCAGCAATAATAAAATCCTCCCTCAGTGCCAGGCAGCAGCTAATGCTCCTCTCTCCCCATGCCTCATCCTGAGTGCTTGCCTGGGTTTGCTGCAGGGAAGGGGAGATTCAGAGCCAGGCCCTCAGCAGATCTGCCTGATGCAATTTGCAATCCCATCTTATGTTCTGACACTTCAGATGTATTCCAATAACTCCAGAAGGGTGAGGGGTCCTGCTCTGCTCCAGTTGTTTAGAGATGAAATTAAGTGGGGAAAAAGAGGAGGGCTGAGATAAATGGGGAGGGCTGGCTCCACTTTTGGGACTCCTTTTATTGAAACAAAGATGAGCAGGGATGAGGTTGGTGGGAGAAAGGGAGCAGAGCTATGAACTCACATTTTGGGGCAAATCCTCACATCTGTGCTCTGAAAGCATGGTGTGTGAGTGGCTGTTGTGGTGTGAACTGACAGGTGTCTGCTAAGGAAGGCAGGAGCCTCCCCTGAAATAGAAAATGGAAACACCCTCCCTCTGAATTGCTATAATTTTGAAATTAAGGGGCTCTCAGGCAAAGACATGGGAGTAAGAATAGCAGTTCTTTATTAGGGAAGAAAATAAAAATAAAAGAAACAAAGCAGTAGTACAAAACAACATTGCCAGAGTCAGACCATGCCCGGCCCCCTGTGTGTCAGGCGGTGTCCCAGCCCCATCCCATGGGGGCTCAGCCCTCCTGCAGTGCCAGCTGTGGCTCTGCTGCAGCAGGGATCCTGCACAAGGGGGGAGTTTTCCTCTGCAGCTCCAGGGCTGCTGCAGATGGGCCTGGGCTCCCTCTGGCCATGCAGGGCAGCAGAAAGCTGCTCCTCTGGCAATGCAGGGGGCAAAGGCTGCTGTGCTGTGCCAGGCTCAGATTGGATCCAGGCAGGAATGCTTGGCTCCTCCCCTGGGCACAGCATCTCCCCATGGGATGCTGGCATTGGATCAGCCCTGCAGGGACACTCAGTGGCCATGGACAGCAGAGATCTCCTGGAGGGAGGGTTGGTGTGGGAGAGATAAAGAAACAACTGCCCATGAACAGCAGAGAACTGCCCCAGCTCTGACAGATGGGGATAGAACACACAGCCCCAGCTAAATCTTACAGCCCAGGACAGTGGCAGTGGAGGCTCCAAGCCCAGGGACAGTGAGGAATCCCCAGAAGCAGCAGGACACAGTGTCAGCAGCTTCCCTGGAATCACCTGAATCATGGCAGAGTGGGAATCCTCCTGAACCCATGCCAGCAGGGAGGCCATGGAGGCTTCTTCCCTGCAAAGGCAACTTCCCTCAGAGCTGAGCTGCACAGGGAGCAGCTCCTCTCTCTCCACATCCAACACAGACTCAGGAAAATTGCTGCTCTTCCTGCACTTCCCTTACCAGTCCCACTCCCAGGTTTCCATCCTGAGCTCTTCACCAAGGAGCGGGGTCAGGACACAGCCATGGGCTCTGACCCTGCTGCACCCTCAGCTTGTCAGGGCAGCTCGTGGATGTTCCACTGGCTCTGCAGGGATTTGAGAGATCTCTGCACTCCCCTCATTCCACAGCAACAGCAAAATTCCTGCGAGATTCCTGCTGGCATCACTGGCCTTGGAAGCTTTTGTCAGCCCGGGGAGCAGGAGGAGTGGATCTGGCACCTGAGTGACCCAAGGGCAGCAAGATCCATGTCACAGACATATTTTATGAAAAATCCTTTCATTAGGATTTTTTCTACTGAGAAGCCTCAGAGGAAAAGAAAAACAATAATAATCTGCTGCTGTGGAATGCAACACATGCATCTTTGATTGGTTCATGTTGGTTGTTTCTAATTAATGGCCAATCACAGTCAGCTGGCTCAGACTCTCTGAGAGTCACGAGCTTTTGTTATTCATTCCTTTCCTTACTAACCTTCTGATTAAATCCTTTCTTCTATTCTTTTAGTATACTTTTAATACATAGTTTTCTTTTAATATAATATATATCATAAAGTAATAAATCAGCCTTCTGAAACATGGAGTCAAGATTCTCATCTCTCCCCTCATCCTTGGACCCCTGCGAACACCACCACAATCCTCACCCAGAGAAAGGTGGAGTTTAAGCTGGGCTTCCTTTAGTCTGTGATTTCCCAGGATCAGTGTCTGGGAGCACCCTCCTCCCCTCTCCCTTTCTTTCCCTCAAAACACCCTGGCATCTCCTTAAGCCTTGCTTAGCACCTGGAGAAGCCCTGGGATACACAAAAGACACTTGATAAAAGCCTGCCTGTATTTTACCCAGCAGAACTGTGTGGGGGAATGTGCTCAGAATTGCTTAGAGACACAGAGAGAAGTCCTTTAAGAGCCCACACTTTCCCTTGAAAGCCTGGGAGAAAAATCCCCACTGCCTGCCTTTGTGAGAAAGGTATTTTTTATTTAAGATACAAAGCAGGATTGTGTTTGTGTGCTGCCCTTCATCTGCATTACTCCACTTAAAATCCCATTGCAGAAATATGAAAGAACTCTGTTTTCTTTAAGGATATATCAGCTCTATTCCCAGAGGGATGAAAGAGCACCAGAAAAAAAAAGGGACAGCTTTAGTAAAACAGCATTGCCAGGGGACATAATAAATACATAAATTACTCACAACCAGCCAGGCAGCCTCACAAACTGCACAACAACATCCTGCAGTGCAGGGAAATATATTCCCTGGGAATGTTCTCAGTGCTTGTCCTGCCATCCTGGGCGTCTCTGGCCCCCAAACACTCAAACCTGTGGCCTGGAAGGAGCTGGAGCTCCTCTGGAGCGCTGCCTGTGGAGCTCCATGCCCCAAGCTCTCAAACACCTTGTTGTGTCTCCAGTGGATCCCACAGAGCTTCTCAGCATCTCCTTGGAGCTGTTGGAGCTCAAGACTGGACAGGGAGCTGCAGATGAGCTTCCCTGTGCTGGGAAAAGCTCCCTCAGCTCTCCTCAGCTCTTGCCACTGTCCAGGGCCAGGGGACAGTTTGGTTTCATTCCAGTACATCCCACAAAAGTGCTTTTCCTCACTCTGGGGTCCATCCCAACTCCAGCGCACCAGGTATGGTTCAGCTTCCCAGCTGACCAAATCCAAACACACTGAGCTCAGATTCCTCATCAGAGACCCAAAATGGGTCCCTTACACCCCAAATTCTGCATTCCCAACAGCTGGAATTGTCCATCAAGACCCAAAATGGGTCCCTTATATCCCAAATTCTGCATTCCCAACAGCTGGAATTGTCCATCAAGACCCAAAATGGGTCCCTTATATCCCAAATTGTGCATTCCCAATGGCTGGAATTGTCTATCATGGCTCATTATGCTCTTTTTAATTGGTTGCCTTTCTGCACAGGAATGCTGCCTTTATTTTTGGAGGATATATTTGGATATTCCTTGTCCTGCTTATCTTTCTCCCAGGTGTCTTATCAATCCCTCAGGTGGCTTTTGTACCTGTGCGTTGTCCTTTGAGGGATTACCACCATCACTATTGCTGATGACTCCCTGTGTGCTTATCAGGTGAACTCTTATCAGGTGAACTCCTGCATTGCCCATTAATTCAGGGAATTAATAAAAGAATCAGCATTTTCCCAGCCCTTCCTCAGGCTGCTGTCTCCACTCCTTCTTGGATTTGTGCAGTTGCAGGAAAAGACTGAAGAAGAAGAAAGAAGGAACAGAAGAAAGGCTGTCTGTCCCTGTGTGTCCCCCAGTCTGTCCCTGTCTGTGTGTCCCTGTGTCCCCCAGTCTGTTCCCGTGTCCCCCAGTCTGTCCCTGTCTGTGTGTCCCTGTGTCCCCCAGTCTGTCCCTGTCTGTGTGTCCATGTGTCCCCCAGTCTGTCCCTGTCTGTGTGTCCCTGTGTCCCCCAGTCTGTTCCCGTGTCCCCCAGTCTGTCCCTGTCTGTGTGTCCCTGTGTCCCCCAGTCTGTCCCTGTCTGTGTGTCCATGTGTCCCCCAGTCTGTCCCTGTCTGTGTGTCCCTGTGTCCCCCAGTCTGTCCCTGTGTGTCCCCAGTGTGTCCCTGTCTGTGTGTCCCTGTGTGTCCCCAGTGTGTCCCTGTCTGTGTGTCCGTGTGTCCCCCAGTCTGTCCCTGTGTGCAGGCTCAGGGCAGCCCCAGGCTCTGCTCCAGGCCCAGCCATGGCCCCAGAGCCACGGGCAGGGCCTGAGCCCAGGAGCTGCCCCTGCCCAGGAGGCAGAACTGCTGCCCTGGGCAGTGCCAGCCCTGAGCAGAGCCCAGAGAGGCTCTGGGGGCTCCTCGCTGGGGCCATGGCAGAGCTGTGAGCACACCCTGCTGTGCCCTGGGCTTGGCATGGCCCCAGGGAGCACCAGGGGACACCAGGGACCCTCTGGGCTCCCTCCAGCCTCACCCACCCTGGATTCCATCATGTGGAGATGCCAGATGTGGGACACTGATGTCTCTGGAATGCCTGCAGAGAATCCAGAGGCAGGGAAGATGATGAAGAGTGAAGAAGGCCCTCTGTTTCCCACTCCTGCAGGTTTGTTTGTTTCAGGGAGGATCCACATCCAAATCCCCCCCTGCTCTGACAGGGAACAGTGCTCTGGAAACACAAAAGTGAAGGGACAAGCTGGAAAACTGAGTCCCACCCTCTGAGGCTTTGGGGGTTTCCCTTTCTTTGGTGCCTTCCATCTTGTCCATGTCCTTCCTCCTGTGTCCCCCCAGTGCAGTGGGATCTAGCTGCTGCTGCAGAATCATTACAGATCCCAGAATGAGCAGAGCTGGGATTTCTCCTCTGCTCATAACACACCACTGCAGGAGGAAGGAAGAGCAATGAGAGCATCTCCTCTCACCTCCAGCAGCAATGAGGGAGCCAGGAGGATGGAGAACATTGGGGAATAGGGGAATACAAACCTCTCCCTCCTCAGCTGCTTCCTGCTTTCCATCCTTCCCAGTGCAGTTCAGGATTCCTCTAAAACTGTTTGTTGCAGCTTGTCCTGACATTTCCAAAGGGGCTTCTTGTTTGTGTTATGATGTTATATCCTTAACTGCAGAGTCAGCAATTTCAAATGTTAGCTCTCAGAGAAAAAATATTTAACACCAGAAATTCCCAACTGCCTTCCTTCGTTGTTCCTCGCTCTCATCTGAGTTGTTCCCTTCTCTTTCTCTACCTACATTTAAAGCCTGTTCCCTCCTTTTTCCAGACCTGTTTTTAAGATGTTTTCCTTTCAGCAGATTCATTTTTCAGGACTTTTGCTCAGGATCTTTCAGGCAACTGAACAGAGAGAAAATTCCTCATAAAATCCCCACAGCCAAAGGTTCAATGTCCTGATGGAGCAGTCTTGGCCAATGTTGAACCAGATCCATTCTCTTAGAACTCCAAATCCCAGAATCAGGTTGGTAAAGATCATCGAGCCCAGCTTGTTTTGGTGTCATGGTGATGTCTCCAAGAACTGCTTTGCACACTGTGAAAAGTCTTCATTTGAAGGCATTTTGGGATTATTTATTCCAGCAGAAAACTCCAAAGTCTTTAAAAACTGGAGCCACTGCATCAGATCCCTGAGCTGAGTTCCATGTTCATACAAACAATTCCTGCATGGAGCATTTTGGTCATGCTCAGTGTCCTCTTGTCCAGAAAACTCCAGATTGTTTTTTATCCATGGATGACATACATGTGGAATTTCTCTGCCATGATTCCTGTGAGGATGAGCAATTCCAACCTTGATCCCCAGATTTTAGAGGACAAAATGACAAAGGATCTGCAAGGAGCAAAATTCTCCAGGATGAATGGAATGGTGTTCGGGTCTCTCCAAGTGTTCCAGTCTGGAATACAGAGTGAGAGATGTGGGAGCAAAATCAGGGACCAGTTGAAAGATGCACAAAATCCTTTGGCTGCACCACTCCCTTGGCCATCCGATCCCAGGAACATCCCCATGGAGGCACCTTCAGTTCCCAGAGGAAAAGCTCGAGGAGATCTCCACTCCCTCCAGGAGGAGGGAATTTGGAATATTTGGGCAATGTGGGTGATATCTGGTGGGATAAAGTGGCTCCACTGCCTCAGGGCAGGCCAGGGCTGCTGGGCGTGCAATGGACAGCCAGGGATCCTATGGGATAAAGGGGAATTGAAATGGGAACGAAAGGAAAGAGTCACATGATCCAGAGCATTTTTTAGTGCTTCTGAAGGGGGTTTCAGTGTCACCTCTAGCAAGGTTTGGCTCCACTGTGTCACCAAAAGCCAGAGAATAAACTCTCCACCTAATTTGCTGGATTGGAAAGCCAACACTATGTAATTATGAGTGCTGGATGTGTGGGAATTCTCCAGCCTACAGACCAGGCCATATCCATGAAATTAATACATATCCCTCACATTTCTATATTCACAATTCTGTGCTCATTGTGAACTTACTGGGATATGAGCAAGGGTCTTTTGAGGGTCTTTGGTGACATTTGGAGCATCCCATTCCTCAAAATCCCCTTGGATGGTCCTGGATCTTCTGATGGATCTTCACTCCTTGAGAGTGTCTCAAATATGTGACCAGGTCATGATGCACCTTCTGTTATCATTCTTTATTCTGGTCTCTGTATAAAGATCTCTGTTCTCAAAACTCAGGCATCTCCCAGTCCATATCCATCATGGATATAGAGAAATAGGGAAGCCTTGGCTGGCACAGGATCTTTTAGTCACAGATGTGGGGGATGAGCACAAAGTCACATGAATCCCTGGCATTTTGTAGGGTACAAAACTCAGCATTAACCCCAAATGTGGGATCATAAACTATTGTCCTAAAATTAAAATTTTCCACTATTTGCCCCACTGCTGCATGGATTTCTTCCTGAGGAAACAGAACCTGGTTGGTTACAGCCCCACCACAGAGGCCACCACTAATCCAGGTCCCCAGGGGCCTCATCCACAGGGTTTTACATCCCCTGAGGATTTAACTGCTTCATTAATTAACACAGCCCCTCTCAGAAGGAAGGATAAGCCCTGCTCCAAAGCCACCTGTGCTGTGACAGTCCCACACCCGCTGACCACAGCCTGGCTGCTGCATTAGTGCTCATCTGCATTCCCAGCAGACAATGGGATTTCACAGGACGTGAGCAGGAGCGGAAACTCTCCATCCATCAGAGAGATCCATGGACTCCAGAGTGGGAGTCAGGTGTTTATGACTCTCCCCATAATATTAAATTAATACAGTGATGATTTATCAGCCTGGCAACTCTCTGAGGCCAACAAAGAGGGAGAGGGAAGCAAACAGAAGCTGAGGCTTTGCCTGAGTTAAAATATTTGTGCCTGGTACTGCTGGTTTATAAGATCCAGCCCCATAAATGTTTCACAGGCTCCTTCCCAGCCAGGCTGTGCTGTCACACACCCTGGGCAGGGTGTTTAAACCCTGAACCCTGAGTCAGTTTAAATTTCAGGCCCTGACCCCGTGATTTTACTGCAGAGAAGTGGCAGAGAACAGAAAGTGCTCCTGCTGCAGGCCTGGCCCTGCATTGTTACACCTGCAGGAGGATGTGCTCGGCTGAGCACTGCAAAGGGCATGCAGGGCTGGAGGAGAGAGGCCCTGGTGGTGTCTCAGAATAAATCAGCCCCTGGGCTGCCTCTATTTATCAGGGATGTGGTTTAAACAGGAAGCCAGGCAGCAAAGCTGGAGGACAAAATGATAAAATGGCAGGAAACCTCCCCAAACCAGGCAGTGCTCCCACACGAGTTCCCAGGGAGCTCAAGGACAAACCAGCTGCTCTGGGCAAGCCTGCTTTACAACCAGCAGAGGATCAGGGAATGTTCTCCAGCTTTCTGCTTTATCTAACACGTCTGAAAGTCCATAGAGTTCAGGGAAAGAGTCAGAGCAGCTCAGGGGAAGCGAAATGTCACCAAAGGAGCCCCAAGAGGCCAACCCCAGAGGAGGCCTGGGTGGTTCTGTGGGCCCCAAGTCTGAGGAGAACTGGGGAGGGCCCTCACAAGGGGTTTTTAAGGGAAAAGGAAGGGAGGGAGGAAGGGAGGGAGGGAGGGAGGGAGGGAGGGAGGGAGGGAGGAGGGAGGGAGGGAGGGAGGGAGGAAGGAAGGAAGGAAGGAAGGAAGGAAGGAAGGAAGGAAGGAAGGAAGGAAGGAAGGAAGGAAGGAAGGAAGGAAGGAAGGAAGGAAGGAAGGAAGGAAGGAAGGAAGGAAGGAAGGAAGGAAGGAAGGAAGGAAGGAAGGAAGGAAGGAAGGAAGGAAGGAAGGAAGGAAGGAAGGAAGGAAGGAAGGAAGGAAGGAAGGAAGGAAGGAAGGAAGGAAGGAAGGAAGGAAGGAAGGAAGGAAGGAAGGAAGGAAGGAAGGAAGGAAGGAAGGAAGGAAGGAAGGAAGGAAGGAAGGAAGGAAGGAAGGAAGGAAGGAAGGAAGGAAGGAAGGAAGGAAGGAAGGAAGGAAGGAAGGAAGGAAGGAAGGAAGGAAGAAGGAAGGAAGGAAGGAAGGAAGGAAGGAAGGAAGGAAGGAAGGAAGGAAGGAAGGAAGGAAGGAAGGAAGGAAGGAAGGAAGGAAGGAAGGAAGGAAGGAAGGAAGGAAGGAAGGAAGGAAGGAAGGAAGGAAGGAAGGAAGGAAGGAAGGAAGGAAGGAAGGAAGGAAGGAAGGAAGGAAGGAAGGAAGGAAGGAAGGAAGGAAGGAAGGAAGGAAGGAAGGAAGGAAGGAAGGAAGGAAGGAAGGAAGGAAGGAAGGAAGGAAGGAAGGAAGGAAGGAAGGAAGGAAGGAAGGAAGGAAGGAAGGAAGGAAGGAAGGAAGGAAATGCCTTGAAATAATTAATACAAATATTTTAAGAAGCAATGTATATAATTTTTAACCTAATGGAAAAAATAGATGGTTTTTAATGCTGTTGGAATTGCTCAGCCTGAAAAACACAAGGCTCCAGGGAGACCTTTCCAGTATCTAAAGAGGCTCCAGGAGAGCTGGAGAGGGACTGGGGACAAGGGATGGAGGGACAGGACACAGGGAATGGCTCCCAGTGCCAGAGGGCAGGGATGGATGGGATATTGGGAATTGGGAATTGTTCCCTGGCAGGGTGGGCAGGCCCTGGCACAGGGTGCCCAGAGCAGCTGTGGCTGCCCCTGGATCCCTGGCAGTGCCCAAGGCCAGGCTGGACACTGGGGCTGGGAGCAGCCTGGGACAGTGGGAGGTGTCCCTGCCATGGCAGGGGTGGCACTGGATGGGCTTTAAGGTCCCTTCCCACCCAAACCATTCTGGGATTCTGGGATAAACAGCCTGGAGAGGAGCAGAGTGCCCAGGAGGGGTTTGCTGCTGGGGCATTGCTGCTCAGAGGACCAAGGTGAAGGAATTATGGAATCAAAACGTGATGAAAACGAAGGTGAAGTTGAATTTAAATAAATGTAAAGTCAAGTGCAAGGGGGAAATCCTAATGAGGCATCTCCAGGATGAGCTCCAAGTGGATTATTGTCATTCCAGAGGCAGTGAGATTTTATCAATTCCATAAATACATCAGCTCAGCACACAAAGCAAGCAAATCAAATTATGGAATTATCAGGACAAGAGAGGACAGACACAAGGAATCTCTGTGTGATACTGGTAAATCCACCACAAACCTCTGCTGGTAAATCTATGAAAAAGCTGTGCCTGGATACTGGGGCGGTTGTGGGTCTTCCCATCCAGAACAGGAATGCAGGAGAGGTGAAAAAAGGTGGAGAAAACCCCAGTGGGGTGAAGAAGGTCATGAAGGAGCAATTGGATAATTCAGGGAATTTCAGAGTGGAGGTGACTGTAAGGAATATGAAAAGAAGGGAAAAGGTGTGAAGGTGACAGACACCAGAGACAGGTCAGGAATGCCTCAAGGGAGCATCAAGGGAGCTTCTGGACACTCCCAGAGCCTCCTGCTTGGAAACATGCACAGAAAACAAAGGAAGCAGCTCCCAGTCACTGCAAATCCTCATCCAACCTGGTCCTGCAGGGATAAAAGCAGAATCCCATCATTATCTGGGACCCCACATGGGAGGGGACAGAGCCTCAGTCACAGGTGAGGGAAACGGGAAACAGGAGTTGGGCCTTGGAGGAACTACAGGAGAGAGCTGTCCTAGAAAGGGGATTAATGGGGTCTGGGGGTTCTCTCAGTTGGGAAGAACAATGAAAAAACAAAGGGAAAATTGCTGTTTTTTTCTGGAGCCAGCCTGTTGGAGAGTGCAGGAGGCAGGACATGGATCAGCTCCAGGTTGGGCAGAGGATGGGGACAGGATGCCAGGGCACAGGGGCTCAGTACAATCCCAGGAAATCAACCCTCTCCTGCTCTTCTCCCTTCTCCTGTGGGTGCAGAAGGAGGCTCTGGGTGATCCATGGGGAACTGGTAGCAAGAGTGAGCAGCAAACACAGCTCTGCCAGCACTGGGGTTCCCTGTGATGATACATAAGGTCATGTCCTGCTTTCCCCACTAATTACCCTCCTCACCCTAAAGGAGAGCTCTGCTCACATCCCAGTGAAATTAACTGAGAGAAAGGATCTTCGCTTCCAAAAATGTAAAAGGTTTATTAAAACCTTATCAAAAATCCAACAGAAGACAGAATAAAGAAAATATCACAGCACCAGGAGCAGAGGATTGTCCCCACCATGTGCTCACCCACACAAAGGAAGTTTCACCTTTTAAACCTTTGGCCCCTCCAAAAGTTCTGTCCAGGGACTCCTCCCCTGCCCAGTGGTGGAAATCCTTAAATCCTTAAATCCTGATTGAAGCTCAGGTGCTGCCATAGTAACAATCCCACCCTCCCAAATGTCCCAAACTCAGGGCACCCCTGATAACAACACAAGGGGGGTAAAATGTAATTATAAATCTATAGAACCTCTCTTAACATTTATACAGGATATTTGCCTTTCAATTGTGAGAGGAATAGCAGATTTGTCTTTCCAAACAAGCTGTGGGTCTGATGGTAGATAAAACCAGCACTGGGAGATAAACAATGGGAAGGATTCCACTGATTGATGAATGGGAAAAGATATTTGCTTTTACAAATAAACTCTAGGGTTGTTAATAAATGAAATTAGACACTTAAAAATGAAAGAAACAATGGGGAAGAAAAAGCCCTAAATTCTGTAAGAATTAAAAATTAAAAGGAAGTTTATACATTAGAGGGAAATCTTCGGTATTAGGGCATTTTGGGAAGCCTGAACCTCTCAAGTACCTCAGAAATGGGGAGAGAAGGGAAATGTGGCTGAGAAATTGGGATAAAAAGCGAGTTTGGGTCCTCCAAAAATTGGAGAGATCCCAGGGGAATGCCCCATGGCCTCTCCCTTTATTCAAATAAAGTCAGAGGACTCCTCTGTCTCCTTTTTGGACATAAACCTCTGGTGTTGGTGGGTTAATTTTCCTGACAATTGTGAGAGCCAACCATGGCCCTGCTCATGTGTCTCCCCAGTCTGGCTGGGTGTGCCTGTCACACAGCCCAGGGGCTGCAGTGCTGCCCCTGAAGCTGAACCTGCCCTGGCAGCTCCATCAGGGCTCTGGCATTCCCGGGGCTGCCAAGATTTCCCTGGGAATTCGCTGTATCTGAGGTTTCTGGCTTTGCCAGGATCAATAATTCCAGGCTGGTCACACAGCTCTGGCAGGACGTGGTGGGCAGGCTCCACGGTGATTATTTGAGCAGCTACAAAAGAAGCGTCTTCCTCTAGGAAAACATGACAAAAAGGAAAAAGACCCACATGAATTCAAATGCAAATGGGGATTTTTTTTGAGGAAAATAGAAGCCAGTGTTTTGGGGCTGTGTATCCTGAAATGGCACTGTTGGGATGAGCTTCAGGTGCTGGAGGCATCAACCTCCCAGTGGGGAGGAGCAGGGGCCCACTGGGCATTCCAGGGGTTTGCAGGCACGGAGCAGGAGCAGCCCCAGCTCTGGGATCAGCATTCCCACAGTGCTGGAGTGGGGAGCTCCGCCAGGATCACGTTTCCATGGAGCATCAGCTCATTCCACACACACACAAATGGGTTTAGACAAAGCCCCGAGATCCCTTCAACACCCCTTTGAAAGAGATTTTGTAACGAGCCTTTTCTGCATCATCCCATCATCCCAGCCTGCCGTGGTTTTTCTTTTCCCAGCTCTCCCAATCCATCCTTTTGTCCACCTGCTGAGCCCAGAAACATCTTCTCCTCATGGAATCCTTTTGCAGAAGATATAAAACATGCAGCTCTCATTTCTCTGGTCTATACTCAGTATACTCAGCCCTCTTACTTTTCCTTCTTCATGGGTTTTTTTTTTTGGAGTGTTTTTTTACATAAAACTTCTCTTAACATATATATATATATGATATTTGCCTTTTAAGTGTGAGACCCAACCATGGCATTACTCATCTACCACAGTAATTACACCTGGAGCCTGACCTGCAGACATTATTCAGGGGTAATTGTCTCCTGAAAACAAATGGTGTGTTTTTCCCCACAGCAGCTTTGGGCAGTGTCACCCAGAGCTGCTCAGAGGGACCTGAATTCCAGCCGTGGCCACAGCCCAGCAATAATTCCTGCCTGCTGCCAGGATGGAGCTCTTCTCCAACAGATTTGGAGCTAAAATTTAATCCATTATGGCTGTAAACAACCCACTCCAATGGGAAGCAGGTGTTACCTGTGCTGTCTGCTGAAAATATGAAGTCATAACTCTGGAAAAATGGTGCAAGCCCGAGTGTCTGTCTGGTTATTTGTCAGTGGGTAATGTCCCCTGCATCCCACAATTATTGGGAGTGGGATTCATCTGGCTCCATGTGTCCCTCTGCAGCTCTCAGCAGGATCAGTAACAGAGCCCAAACTGCCATTAATCCTGGCCTAAAGCCTAAAATAGGTCAGTGAACAGCACCTGCAAGTGTCACTTTCCCTCCAGACACTGCAAAGGGAGCCCACAGAGATGTGATCAGACAGAGGCATTAAAAATTGGGAGGAATAAATCCCCCAGGGACTTGCTGCCCATGTATCTGAGCAACACCATTGATCCCAGGGCAAATTCAATCCCAGACAGTAATGGAAGGAGACACAGACACTGCTCAGTCTGTCCCTACAGCTGTTCATCCCAGTCAGCTGGGACAGCCACGGTGACACCAGTGCCAGGTCAGGCAGGGAAAGTCACCCAGACACCTTTTCTAGAAATAACTCAGTGTTTTCTCTCCCAGGGATGCTCCTGAGGGATCACAGTGATTTCCCTGAGGTCTGGGCAGGGGGAAAGCCTGGCCCTGTGATCCTGAGTGGGGAGGAACTAAAGGGCAAAGTCAGTGCTGGAGTTTGGGAGTGTGGAAACAAATCCCTTTCACCTGAGGGAAAGGTGGGGAGCCAAAGGTGCCATGCCATAGATACTGCCAGGTCTGGAGAGCCCTGCTCCATGGAAAAGGGCCTGAAAAGCTGAGGCCATCCTGAGTGAGTGTCAGTGGGTGTGGGAACCCAGAACATCCCTCTGGCTGTCCAGGATGGCCAGGACCCCTGCCAGGGGGCTCAGAGACCCTCACATAGAGCCCAGAACACCTGTGAATTTGCTTGTGACCCGTGGAGCAAATTACCAACCTTATAGGAAGATCAGCAAGCCACAACAGTTTAGGTGGAATAATAGTGAAGTTATCATGGGGTGGAAAAGTAGATTTTGGGGTTTTGGTATGGGGGTTCAGGAGGCAAGAGGGAGGGAACTGGGTGTGCCCAGCCTTTCTCCTTCTTCTTCTTCTTCTTCTTCTTCTTCTTCTTGGCCTCCATCTTCTGCTGTGATGGTGGCACTTTGGGATTGGTTTAGAGTAGAAGCTCACTGTCTAACACAGGTGATGGGTATTGGGAAGCAATTGTAAACATTGTACATGTAGCTTTTAGTATAAAGACACAACACTGCCCTGGGGGAGGCAGAGTGCCTGGAACTGTCCTGCTGGACGGACCTTCGCAGGGCAGGAGAAATTTTTTATAGATAAGAAACAATGAACAACCTTGAGAAATGAAGAGCCCTGACTCCTTCTTCAAGTGCTGGGCTGGGAAAAGAGACTATTGAACTTTTCTTGAAGTCACTGTGACAAGCTAAAGAGCCTGACAAGTGTGTCCATCTGGTACCAAATGGGATCAGAAAAGGCTGCAGAGCTCATTTTTTTCCCTTTCCCTCCTCCTGCAGGAACGTGTGGAGAGTCCTGCTCCTGCAGCACCTTTCCTCCCCTGGAACACATTCAGTGCAATTTTACACAGGGAAAAAAGCAGGATTGATTTCTTCTCCTCCCCTGATCTCTGTGAGCACAGAACGCAGCAGCAGCTCAGGAGTGGCCTGGGAGGAGCTCAGTTTATTGCCTGGCACACAACCCAGCATCAGCAGGGCCATGATGGAAACACAGATCCCAGGCAGGCAGGGAAAAGGGCTGTTAGGAAAATGAGCTGGAGCTCTCGGAGAAGATGCTGCATTTCTTTCATGGAAAGCACAATTCCCATCCCCTCTGGGAACCTGGAGCTTCCAGCACTTCTTTCTGTGCCTGCCAGGATTTCAGGGCCATCTGTGAGGCATCACCACTGTCCCCACGCTGGCCAAGCATCAGAGCTTCTTGGGTCCAGAGCAGACATCAGCAGGAGCATCCAGAGGAAGGAGCCAGGCTCCTGAGGAAGATGGGGAGCAGGGGATGAAGGGCAGGGCTGTTCAATGCTGAGCACACATTCCAGGGTGCAAAAACAAATCCTCTGAAGAAGATGAAATCGAGAATCAGAGTCATCCCCTCTGTTATCCTCAAAGAGTCAGAGCAAGGAAGGGCTGCTCTGTTCAGTCACAACACACCACAGGCAGAGGAGCTCACTCCAGCAGGATCTGGGGAAAAGCAACTCTTGGAACTGCATTTTCAGTTGGAATTGGGATGTTGTTGCCTTGAGTTTTTAAGATTTTCTAAGCCTTCTGGTGTTTACATTATTGGAACGAACTTTCTCACACACTTTGTGTAAATAAGTCATCATTTTGCATTCCTTTATGGAGGAGGAGAAATTTGATGGACTGTTGATTTGTCCAGTGTCACTGGAGAGGTGTCACTGTCACCCTCCCATCCACTGTCACTTTTGGAAATCTAGAAATGTTGGAGTCAGAAAACTAAAAGTCCCTTTTTTACCTTGGAAAGAGCAGCAAGTCCGTGTCGTGTTGTTTCGTGTGCTGTAGTGACACATTCCAGCAGGAACTAGGGTAAAGCAACTCTTGGGTTTGTATTTTCAGTAGGAATTGGGCAAAATCCACCTGGAATGTCTCAGATAAGATCATTGTAATTCCTGTGCAATCCAATTCTGAAGGAGGACGCAGCTTTCTTCCCTCTCACTGTGTGTGACAGGGCATCCTGAGCTGGCTGCTGGACTGACTGGGAGATTCCCAGTGGATGTTTGAGGGGATGGGTCCGACATGGGTGGCACCAGTTTTTGCTCAGGATCCTCTCCTGGAGCCTCCACAGAATCACAGGATCATTAGGCTTGGAAAAGCTTCCAGATCATCAGGTCCAACCTTTGGCCAAACACCAGCATGCCCAGTAAGACAAACTTCATGCCAAGTGTGACGGTGTTCACAGGGGTTCCTGGATGAGGGAACAGAGGAGGATCTGTCTCCATGTTTCAGAAGGCATGACTTATTATTTTATGATATATATTATATTAAAACTGTACTAAAAGAATAGAAGAAAGGATTTCATCAGCAGTCCAGCTAAGAATAGAAAAAGAATGATCACAAAGGCTTGTGGCTGGAGCAGAGAGTCCTAGCCAGCTGACTGTGATTGGCCATTAATTAGAAACAACCACATAGACCAATCACAGATGCACCTGTTGCATTCCACAGCAGCAGATAATCATTGTTTACATTTTGTTCCTGAGGCCTTTCAGTTTCTCAGGAGAAAAAATCCTAAGGAAAGGATTTTTCAGAAAATATCATGGCTACAGCCAAGTGCCCAGACAAGGGTGGAACCCCAAATCCCATCGTATTCCCACATGAGTGAGGTGAGTGCCAGCTGGGAGCTGCTGAGGATCTCTCCTCCTGCTTTTCTCTGCCCAGTTAAGCCTGCCAGGGCTCTGCTTTCACATCTCCAGGGGCTGCAGGTCACTCCAGGTACTTCCAGGTGTTTTGGTGCTCCTGAGGTGGCAGGAATTGGGGTGCCAGGAAGTTTGCAGGTGGCTCTGATGGAAGGACACCCCACACAGCAGTGCCAATGGCCACTCCAGCAGTGACTGGAAAGAAATTAGGCCTGAAATTGTCTCTTCCAAGCTCTGTCTGCTCAGCAGGGCCACAGGAGCAGGAGACTTGTCCACACAGGCCGGTCCCTGTCACAGGAAGCAGCAAGTGGCAGCCAGAGTTATGCTGGCTCCCTGTCCCTTATTTTAAAGGCAGATCCCTGATGGCCTTGATTCCTTCCTCGAGGTGATTTTTTATTGCTTCTTCCAGCAGATGACCCTGATTTCATTTGCTCCACGAGTTCCAGGGAGGCCACATCAATCAGGCAGAGCCTGGAGAGGAAGCAGCCCCACCGTTGATTAAAGCTGGCGCTGAGGGTGGAATTCAGCCTGGAGGAACCTTGTCTTTTAACAGGAACTAATCACAAAGTCAGGGGGAAAGGAGCTGCTCTTTTTGTGTGGTTGGTGTTCTTTGTGCACTGAAAAATCTGTCAGTGAGAGCTGAGCAGCTGAGCATAAATTCTTTTGTATTTCCTGATTTTTTTTACAATCATCATCATCATTGTCATTATTTTATTCCTTTTCTGTCCCATCACACTGTCCTTACCTTAATCCAGGATTTTTCCTACTTTCACCCTCTTAATTCCCAGGGCAGGGCAGTGGGAGAGGGGCTGTGCTGGGCTCAGCTCCCAAGTGGGATTAAACCACCACAGCCTAGCTGGAAAATGACATTTTATTCCAAGAATTTAGTGAAGATAAAGGGCAGGACAGGATTCTGGGACATCCTATAACCTCATCTCTCTGATAGGACCTGCCTGGCACTCCAGGAATCTCCATCCCTGGATGGCAGGGAGGGCTCAGAGCTGGACTGGGGTTGTCTTCCCTGAAAACTGCCTGATTTCCAAAAATTTTGGGATCAAGTTCAGCTTGGAATGCATTTTGATAATGTACAGCTGAGATAACTCTACATAATAAATATTTTCTCGATAAAATGTGATTTTTAATCCATAAATATGGGCTAGATGGGTACTGGCTGGCCAAGGCAGGTCCCTGGTGACCAAGACTCACTCTTGGTGCAATTTCCATGTCCTACATGGATTGTGACCATTCCAGCAACTGCAGCAAGGCAAAAGATGCCTCTAAAAATAAAGAATTTTTCTCTTCTCCCAGTTGGGAAGCTCTCCCATCAATCCCTAAATATAACAGCAATTTCCATGTGCTTTGGAAGTTTATATGGAAGTAGGTCCTCAGTTGCTTGGGGTGGTTCATCAGATATAAGTCACTATGCAAATGGGACAAGTGCAAGTGCTCAAATGATGGCATTAGAATTTTATGGGCTATAATTACAAAATATTTTTGTATATCATTATTTTGATATGATTATTTTCATATCATTATCATGGAAGTTGGAAGAGAAGAACCCTTGAAAAGTTTGCGTGAGGAAAATGAGAATATGGGAAAAGGAGAAGGGATCTGCTGCAGAAAAATCCCTGCAGTACCAGCAATCATTAATATGGATTTTGGGGATTGCAACTGCAAATGAAACCCTTTTTTTTCAGTCCTCACTTAGTGATAAAATGGCAAATCCTTGTGGGATAAAAGCAGGATGGATATTCCCAACAACATATTAGTTCTCCTTCATCTGAGGAAAATTATTAATAAAGGCTGGACGTGGTTTTCTTTACTCTTGATGCTTCATGCTGTGAAAATAACAAAATCTGTTGATTTGCATTACAACATCATTATCAGCTGCTTGATTATTTTCAAGATAAGAAAAGTGGTAGAGGTATTATTGCAGAATATGAAAAAAAAATCAAATATTTTGAGCTTTGGTCTATTATTTATCATCATTTGTAGTTTCTGTGCTAATATTTGTTTTAGTAGATTTGCCTCCAAGTTAACAGGAGAAGAAAATGAATGGGCTCTGTGTTGAACCAGCAGCCCAAAACAGGGAATGCCATGGATGAAACCAAATTTTATCTTTGGAACAGTCAAAAAGGCCAAGGACAGCTGGGCTGTGTCACCCTGGGGTGGCAGCAGGAGCAGGGCAGTGCCCGTGCCCTGAGCTGGCACTGCTGGGGCACCTCCAGGGCTGGGGCAGCTCTGGGACCCTCCTGACAGGAGAGACCTGGAGGGGCTGGAGCGTGTCCAGGGCAGGGAACGGAGCTGGGAAGGGGCTGGAGCCCCAGGAGAGGCTGAGGGAGCTGGGCAGGGGCTCAGCCTGGAGCAAAGGAGGCTCAGGGGGCCCTTGTGGCTCTGCACAGCTCCTGACAGGAGGGGACAGCCGGGGGGGTCGGGCTGTGCTCCAGGGAACAGGGACAGGAGCAGAGGGAACGGCCTCAGGCTGGCCCAGGGCAGGGGCAGGGGGGATTTTGGGGAAATTCCTTCATGGAAAGGGGGGTCAGGCACTGGCACAGCTGCCCAGAGCAGTGCTTGAGTCCCCATCCCTGGAAATGTCAAAAACCCCACAGATGTGGCACTTGAGGACCTGAATTCATGGTTGGACTTGCTGAACTTGGGGGGTTTTTCCAACCAGAGCCATCCCCTGATTCTGTGAATAACTAATACTTATCCAATAACCAACTCTAATTCAATCACCAATTCTAATCCAATAACCATTTCTAATCCAACAACCAATTCCAATCCCACTTAACTCACGGAAGCTCTTCCAGCACAACAAGAAATCTTTCAATTTGCCAACCTTACACCCGCAGAAATCCACGTGTCTCCCCAGAAGGCTTTTTTCCTCTCTAATGTGCACCTAACAGGCTCATTAAATGATTTAACGTCATTAAAGGTCACTCCTGCACATCCAGGAGGACTTTCCACGTGGAATTTTTGATTTTATTACACGGAAATAAAGCTGAGGTGCACAGACCCTCTTTTTAATAGTTAAATATGCATGTATTTATTTATTTATTTATTTATTTCCCAAAAGAGTTTTTTTCATCACAGAGCTAATTAAAACAGACTCATCTTGTGCTCTGTCTATGAGATATTGCAAATATTAAAGAGGGGGCTAAAAAAAGAAAAGAACAAGTGACATTATTTGGACACAAACACAGCTCCTATTTAAAAGACAGGCACTGGTAAAGTGGAAATAAGCCAAGAAGTTTCATTTTATTGCATTTTGGGATAACAAGGAGGTGTTTGAGAGGCTTTAAGTTGATTTTTTGGGCTATTTCGTGCGGAAAAATTCAGCACAGGTTGTGTGTGATAACAGCCCAGGAGACTTGGATGTGAAAACACCTGAAATTTAAACTATAAATATTTCTTTACATATTTATTTCACTACTTCTCACACCAGGGACCTGTGTTGTCCCCATATCACTGGGGAAAAAAGCTTTCCTTGAAGAACTAAATATGAATAAGCTGCAAAAATCCATGAAATATTGATCCTGTCCAGGCTGGCCTGCAAATGGAAGAGAATCCTGCTCGTACACCTAAGAAGTGTTTTACAAATTCATTAAAAATAACACAGTAGCCCCAGAATGCACTAAAGGTGATTAATTTGTACCATTTTAAATAATATACTCTGGCTTATAAAGGCTGAATTATTTATGAGAGCAGCAGTAACATCTACTGGAAAGAAAAATAAATGTTGGGCTAAAGCAAACAGTGTTTTTTCCAAAAGTCACAACACACATCATAATTTCTGCATTGGTTGTTCCTTGTTTTCAGAGAACCACGGGATTGCTGAGGTTGGAGGAACCTCTGGAAATCACCAAGGAGTCGAGCAGACTGTCCAGAACAGGGTGTGGATATCCCCAAGAATGGAGAGTTCACAGAATCCTTGGACAATCAGTGCTTGACCAACCCTAAAATTCCTCTTTTTAGGTCCCAGTGAATGTCCTGGGTTGTAGGATGGGGTTTGGGGCTGTGTGTGTTTTATCACCATCTGTGAGAGCTGGGGCAGTTCTCTGCTGTTCATGGGCAGTTTTTTCTTTATCTCTCCCACACCAACCCTCCCTCCAGCAGATCTCTGCTGTCCATGGCCACTGAGTGTCCCTGCAGGGCTGATCCAATCCAGCATCCCATGGGGAGATGCTCCGCCCAGGGGAGGAGCCAAGCATTCCTGCCTGGATCCAATCTGAGCCTGGCACAGCACAGCAGCCTTTGCCCCCTGCACTGCCAGAGGAGCAGCTTTCTGCTGCCCTGCATGGCCAGAGGGAGCCCAGGCCCATCTGCAGCAGCCCTGGAGCTGCAGAGGAAAACTCCCCCCTTGTGCAGGATCCCTGCTGCAGCAGAGCCACAGCTGGCACTGCAGGAGGGCTGAGCCCCCATGGGATGGGGCTGGGACACAGGGGGTCAGATCCTCCTGCTCTCACAGTGATTTTTTGAAGTTTTGGGGTTTTTTTTGTTTTTTGTTTTTTTTCGTTTGTACTATTGCATTTGTATTTTTAATTTTCCTAATGAAGAACTGTAATTCGTGTTCCCATATCTTTGCCTGAGAGACCCTTAATTTCAAAATTATAATAATTCAGAGGGAGGGGGTTTCCATTTTGCATATCAGGGGAGGCTCCTGCCTTCCTTAGCAGACACCTGTCTGTTCAAACCAAGAAAGTGAAGCCTCCTGAATTTCAATTTTTTGAGCACTGTCCCTGTTCCTGGCACTGGGCACCGCTGGAAGAGCCTGGATCCAACTCCTGCCCATTGTGATGGACATGGACAAGGTCTCCTCTCCTCAGGCTGAGCAATCCCAGCTCCCACCAGGCACCAAAGGTGCTGCCATCCCATTCCCACTCTCCTGGCCCTGTGCTGGATCCCTGCTCCCAGAACCATCTCCAGATGTGCAGGAGGAGCTGCAGCCCCCGGGGAAGGGGCACAGGACACTGTGGCACTGAGCACCTGCAGAACCAGAGCAGATTGACCACCCTTGGGGCGTGCTTAGGATCCAGTTTGGAACTTGAGGCATCAGCTGAAACTCAACCTGATGCCATAGAAAGTGAAGCTCCTCTGGGCTGTCCCCAGCCCTGTCCCCATCGTGTGACCACACTGAGCCCCCTGAGGCTGATTCCTTTCCCTGCAGTGCTCCAAAGCCTGGGTTTATCCCTTGGGCAGCACCTCCAGCAGCATGAGGAGAAAATGGGAAAAGGAGCCAACCATCCTTCCCTGAGGATGCACCAGGACAGGAGATGGGAGCATCCATGGGGAAGATGGAGAGGTTTAATTCCTCACCAGAGCCACAGAACCCGTGGTGAGCTCCACAAGGCTGTCTCTGCCACACGTCTGCTCTCACCTCACGATGGTTTTATTATTTTCCTGTCAGTTTTCCTTCCCAGCTGCTTTACGAGCCAGACTTTTCATTTTGGTGGAAGCCCAGGAAGGCTGGAGCAGGGCTGGGGTTAAAGGAGGGCAGAGGAGGAGGCAGCAGTTGCAGGCTGCAGTTCGGATGCTTTATGTTCTCCTCAGAGCTCCCTGTCAGCTCCTGCTGCCATTGCCAGGTGATGGATTGGCTCTCAGCTCCTCACACGGAGAAAACATTGGGAAAGGGATTGCATCCCACCTGGAATGGGAACTGAAGCACAAACTGGGCACCTCTCACCTCAACAGAGGTGATCAGTGGGAGGGGAGGGGAAAAGGTGTGTCCATGGAACTGGAGGAGCTCTAAGGTCCCTTCCCACCCAGCCCATTCTGGATTCCATGGCCCTGGAGCAGAGCAGGGTGCCCAGGGAAGGCTTTGCTCTCATGGGAGGCTCTGCTGTGGGGGATAGCTGGGGCAGGTTCTGCTGAGGACCGAGGGACAGAACAGGGTTGTCGCAGACATCTTTTCATGAAAAATCCTTTCCTTAGGATTTTTTTCCTCCTGAGAAGCTGAAAGGCCTCAGGAACAAAATGTAAACAATGATTATCTGCTGCTGTGGAATGCAACAGGTGCATCTGTGATTGGTCTCATGTGCTTGTTTCTAATTAATGGCCAATCACAGTCAGCTGGCTTGGACACAGGGCCCAAGCCACAAACCTTTGTTATCATTCTTGCTGATTCTATTCTTAGCTTAGCTAGCCTTCTGAGATGAAACCTTTTCTTCTATTCTTTTAGTATAGTTTTAATGTAATATATACCATAAAATAATAAATCAGCCTTCTGAAACATGGAGTAAGATCCTTGTCTCTTCCCTCATCTGAAAACCCCTGTGAACACCGTCACACAGGGTTTGACTCTGATAAGGACAGGAGAACAGCACAGCCTTGGAGAAATAGATAAAGGATGTAATTTAGGCAAAGCACAAGCAGGAACCAGCCCAGCTCTGTAAGGCTGACAAAGGAGAAGTTATGGAAAATAAAGACATTTGGCTTCCTCACAAATGGAGGTTGAGGAACAGCCACCTAAAAGGACACCAGACATTGAAGACAGACCCAAAGAACCCTAGAAGGGCTTTGATAAGGGGTGTGATTGTGTAAAATGATGTCAAGTCATCAGGGATAGCTCCTGGATGTGTAATCAGTGTGAGATAAAAACTGTTCACCCAGCACTCAATCAGATCCTCCCTGTGCCCAGCACTGCAACACAGAATTCCTGATTTCTAATGCTCCAATCTGTGATAGCATGTTTCCATCTGGCTGATTTCAGTAGCAGTTCCACGCTTTGGAAGATGAAGGTGTGAGATGGAGAAGGAGAGAGCCCTTCCCTACTGAGCCCAGGGCTCACTCCCCTCCTCAGCAGAGTCAGTGGGAAAATCATCCCGAGGCCAGCAGGACCCTCTGGGGCAGGTCAGGCCTCCTGGCCAGAGAGAAATGATCACAAGTCTCCCCTCAGGGCAGGATTCAACAGTGGGTTGAGCCAGAGATGAACTTGGGCCAAGATTCAGTCCTGGGCTTTGTCTCTCACCTCCTCCAGAGCAGCATCAGATGAGAATGGTGAATGGCTGTGGTACATTCCTGCCTTTCCCATGTCACACATCCATCCCAGAAGAATGTTGGGTGTCACAGACATCTTTTTGTGAAAATCCTTTTCTTTAGGATTTTTTCCCTTCTGAGAAGCTGAAGCCTCAGAAACAGAATGTAAACAATGGTTATCTGCTTCTGCAGATGCATCAAGTAGATTTTTGATTGGGCCATCTTGAATGTTTACAATTAATGGCCAACCACAGACCAGATAGCTTAGACTCTCTGTCCGAGCCACAGATTTTTGTTATTCATTCTTTTCTATTCTTAGCTTAACCTTCTGAAGAAACCTTTCCTTCTATTTCTTTTTATTATAGTTATAATGTAATATATATATATCATAAAATAATAAATCGAGCCTTCTGAACATAAAGTCAACATTCTCGTCTCTTCCCTCATCCAAGAACCACTGTGACCACTGTCACAATTGGGTGCAGGAGACTCAGGCATTGATGGGGATCAGGGGCTCCTGTGAAATCTCATGATCACCTACAAAGCACCCAGAGGAAGCAGAAAATGTCCAGTGTTGACAAGGGGGACTCCTCCAGACCCTCTGAACTCGTTAAATCCTCCCATGAGAAAGGACATGGGTGAGAATCCTGCATTTTTCTGGAGCTCTCCAGCAGGGACGTGATGGAGGCAGAGCATTCACAGATCCTGTCACCTCCTGGATACCCAAACCCTCAGCACCACACCAGCTGTGAACTGAACCCTTCCACCACTGCTGGGAGATGAAAGACAGCAGAATTTGGGATGCCTGAAAGGAGAATTCCTGCCAGCAGAGCTGGTTTTTGGGAACATGCCCTTGATGAAGTTGTTTTTCTCTTTATGACACAGAATTACAGTTGTTAGAACTCCCCATTTAGTGACAATCTCCTCCCTTTGCAAACTGCTGTGACAGGAGATGACGAGGCAGAAATGGTCTGAGTTCTCCAAGGAATCTCGTTATCTGGTCCAAGAAACTTCTGTTCATCCCTAAATAGAGGCTGGAAACCCAAGCACGACATCAGGAACCATCAGGATCAAAACCAAGATCCTGTTTTGCATATCCAGCCAGACTGGCTCAGTGAACACCACAAAATGAAACTCTTTGGGATTTACCCCTGCAGTCCTGGTTGGATTTTGCAGATGAGACAGGAAGAGTCAGGTAAATCCTATTGTCCCAACACTCATTTTCTCTGATTGCTGAGCACCTGCTATTGAATAAAACCCAGAGAATTTCTGCTCCTGAACATGTGCTGGGAGGAAGGCTGGGTGAGTAATTGATTTTTCAGTTCAACTACCGAGTTAAAAAGTGAAAAAAAAAATCAATTTGATCCAAACCCAAGCAGATGTTTTCAAGTTTCCTTGCCAAAAAGAAAAATGAAACAATTCCACTTCAGTGATTAAAAACAAAGAAGTTTTATTCTGGTTTGGGCCATTTGGAGGAAAATGAGCCTGCAAAAGCTATTGCATCTTTTTACACTCAACAGCACCTTACATTCAGCATTAGCAAGGCCTGGAGTGGTGTCCCCACCTCCAAATGGGGACAATGTCCCCTTGTTTCATGGGGAATTTCTTCCATGTTTCATTGGGAATTTTTTCCATGTTTTAGGGGGAATTTGTTCCATGTTCCATGGGGAATCTGTTCCATGTTTTAGGGGGAATTTGTTCCGTGTTCCATGGGGAATCTGTTCTGTGTTTCAGGAGGAATCTGCTCCATGTTCCATGGGGAATCTGTTCCATGTTTCATAGGGAATCTGTCCCACTCATGCTCTACTCACTGGAACAAAAAGGAAAGGTGTCTCCTCTGCTTCCACATCCCTCAGAGATGCAGGATCATCCTACCCCCCAAATTAGGTATTTCGTCTTAAGTGGAATGATCAGGATATTGTCCCAAAATCCCCCTGCAGGAAGAGGAATTCAGCAGGGAGCTGGATCACCCCAGTGACTTGGAATTCAACAGAAGTGGATTTCAACACATTTAACCTTTGAATTGAAGGACAAAAAGTAGTTTCTCTTCTTGAGATTATTTGGCTTTTTTCCTCTTAACAGGCTGGCCATTTCACAGAATTACTTTGAAATGCAGATCAGAGCAAAATATTTCAGATCAGTTTATTCTGCCCCTGAAGTTTCCTTACCTGAGTTGTCAGTGCAGCTCATGGAGTCTGTCAGGTCGCTCTGCCTTTTCCCTTTGGATTCCTGCCCAGAGCCCAGGGTTGTTGTTGAGGAGTTTTAATTCCCCCCAGCAGGAGCTGATCCTGCTCGGTTCTGCTGTCAGGAAAGGCAGAGCAGTTTCACTGATCCCCCTTGTAGCAGAAGACAGGACTCAAGTGTCTCCCTTGTTCCACCGTGAGGCAAGGGAATTGTATCTTCCAAAATTTCCTTCTTGAACTTCCTTAAAAGACAGGGATGTGGGAGACAGCAGGGAGAGTGTAAACAGAAGCACAACAGCAACTGTTAACACCAAGCAACCTTTGATTTTAAATCAAAAATGCTCACCCAGCGTGCAGGAATTTGGGTATTTATTTGCTCTCTTTTAGCAAACCTTCTCCTTTCCCCAGAAGCTCTCACTGCTACTCAAGTGGATTCTTGGGAAAAGGAAGCTGGGAGGGAAGGAATAGTGACTTTAATCTTATTTTATGGATCTGCCCCCTAAATAACTCAGAATTTAGGATGTGGGATGAAACTGGAGCTGAATGTTTGTGCTGCAGGAAGGGCCTTTTGCACCAGCAATGGGGACTTTGCATCCCAGGACATGGGGCCAGGACACTCCCATCCCACTGGGACTGACCTGACCTATAGAAATCCAGGTGTCTTCCCCAGAAGCCTTTTTTCCTCTCTAATGTGCACCTAATAGGCTCATTAAATGATTTAATGGCATTAAAGGTCACTCCTGCACATCCAGAAGGACTTTCCTCATGGAATTTTTAATTTTATTACACAGAAATAAAGCTGAGGTGCACAGACCCTCTTTTTAATAGTCTAATAAGATTGACCTGACCTAATATGAACTGACTGGAGTTAATTCCAGCTCTGGAGTTCCAAGTCCAGTCTGGATTCCAAATCTTCATAGTTCTCCTCCAAGAGGACCAGCCTGGGAGTTGGGAAGATGCACAGAAAGTCTGCTTCCCATCAGTGGGCATGAGGGAAATGAGAGAAAATGGTGTTCAAGGAGAATTTTAAGGTAGAAAAACAAAAAACCCAGCACAGTCCAGGCTGGATGGAGCTTGGAGCAATCTGGTGCAGTGGAAGGTGTCTCTGCCCATAGGAGGAGGAGGCACAGGATGAGCTTTAATGTCTCTTCCAACCCAAACCATCCTGGGATTCTGTGATTTCAAGGCATCTGAGACAGACCAGAACGCCATTAAGAGTTTTGCTATCAACGGGGTTGCAGATTTGGGGTTTATGTCTCCAAATCTTGAGGCAAAAAGGTTCTCAGAACGTGTGAGGCAGCAAATTCACCTGCAGAAGGTTCAAGATGGGTTATCTGGGGGAGAAAAACCCCAGCCTGGCTGGATAAAATGACAGGACCATGTCATGATTGCAGGTTTGCAATCCAGAATTTACCTACAGCCTTAAATTCAAAATTACAGCCTGCAGGAGGGTGGAATAAGGCTGAAGAAATTCAGGAATCCTGATCCTTGGGGGAACAGCTGAGGCTCACAGAGGCACCTCATATCAGTCTGATTATCTCCTGTCCCTGAGAGCTGGAGAAAACTCAGAGCTGCATCCTGGGAAGGGAGAGAGGGGCTGGAACAGCAGCTCTGAATCTGCTGCTCAGGGAGAATTCGCTGCTTTCCCGCCTGCCCGTCTATCACCTTCCATCAGCACAAAGTGTGTCTGGATAAAGAGATGGAATGTGCAGGCTGAGGATAATTGCAGGGGGGAGATTGGGATAATGGCTGTAATTTGGATTGTGGGAGCAATAAAGCCAGGCTCAATCACTGCCTGCTTTATTTGGGAATGAGCCCAAGCTGCAAACAGCGAAAATGAAATTTATGAAAAATAGAGATTTCAAGAGAAGTAATGAGCATCTGTCTGCTGCAGTGATTGCAGGGGGCTGAGTGCTTCCAAGCTTGTGCAGCTAATCCAAGGGATTTGCTGTGGGATGCACAGACTGGGTGGGCACAGGTCAACCAGGTGGGATGGATCCCCTGCCACAGATGTGGCTCTTCTTTAGCAATCATTTGCTATTGCATAGGGAATTTGCAGGAAGATGAAAGTAGTTTGGGTAAGTTTTGCTGGCATTGGATATTTGGTCATCATTCCCACCGAGGGGCCATGGTTGTGCCAGAGGCCTGGAAAATATTCCCAGGTTTTCTGCTCTGGGGCTGACCCATTCCATGCTGCTCCAGGTGACAGCAGGTCATGTGGGTGGAGGAAGAGAAAGAAAATCCCAACTCACTTTTTTATACAATATTCCTTTTTTGATTTATTTTTAAAAAATTATCAGTCAGAATCTTCCTCTTCACAGACTCATGGAATGGTTTGGGATGGAAGGGAACTTAAAACTCAGGCTTTTCCACCCCAGCCATGGGCAGGGACACCTTCCACAGGTGCTCCAAGCCCCTATGTCCAACCTGGCCTTGGGCACTGCCACAGCACAGGGTGCCCAGAGCAGCTGTGGCTGCCCCTGGATCCCTGGCAGTGCCCAAGGCCAGGCTGGACACTGGGGCTGGGAGCAGCCTGGGACAGTGGGAGGTGTCCCTGCCATGGCAGGGGTGGAACAGGATGAGCTTTAATGTCCCTTCCTACTCAAACCATTCTGGGATTCCATAATTTTTCCATGTTCTCTGGAAGACAGGGAATGGGAAGAGCATCAGAGGCCTTGGCTGAGGGCCTTGGTCTGGGCCTGGGCCTGGGTCTGGACCTGGCCCTGCACGAATGCTGGCACTGGTGAGGGAATGGTGCCAAGACCTGCCAGGAGAGGAGCCCCAGCACTGGGAGACAGCTGATCCAAGGAAGGGAATCAGGTGCCTCCTGAGCAGGAACCCACAGGGATCAGCAGGAATGAAGAACAGCCTGAGGTCTCTGGGGTGGTTGTGGCACTCCTGATAAATTCCAGCACCGTTCGAAATCCTGGATTTTCTATGAAGTGTGCTTAAAGTCACCCCTGCCTGCAAATCTTTATCACCTGGAAGTGCTAGAATGAGCTAATAGATAATTTTTTTTTGCATGGCAGGAGGACATGGCATCCTTGGCTTCCCCTTGGTAACCCCACAAAACTGTCCATGCCTGGAGCTGCTCCAGGGTCTTGTTTGGCTCTAATTCTCCCATTCCTGACTTACACAGAGCACCCTTCACAAACACACCACAAATCCCAAAATCCCACAGAACCATGGCATGGCCAGGCTTGGAAGGCACCTCTGGAGCTCATCTTGTCCCACCTCCCTGCTCAGGCTGGGTCCTGTGGCCAGATGGATTCAAAACATCCCCAGGGAAGGAGACATCCAGCAGGATGTATGATCCATTGTTCTGGGAAAACCCAGAGCCAGCATCTGGGAGAAAATGAGGGAGGAGAATTTGCATCTGAATCAACATTTTTCCATAATTTTTTTTAAACAGACAACATTTTCCACAAGAAAAAGGCAATAAAGGAATTTATAGGATTCAGCATTCCACCTTGTTTCTGACCAGTGGCACTGTATGCACTGAGGAGCTCTCCTGTTATTATACAGATTTTGGAAGCAGGGTTCCAGAGGAAGCTCCATTGGTAAATCTGAGGAAAACTTAGTCCAGAATTTACCTATAGCCTTAAATTTAAAATCTCACAGTCACAAGAGCAACCTCAGCCCCTTCCAGGAGTAAACTGAGGTTTTTCCTGCCCACTCTTCTGTTTGAGATGCCAGGAAAAGGATAATTATCCCAAAGAAACACTGAGAAGTGTCAGTGTGTATTTAAACTCCTTCAGAAAGGTTTTAAATGGAGCTAAATCCTTCCTTAGCCTCGGATTTTGGCAGCAGTTGGAATTTAAGGAAGTTATGGAGGTATAATTGAATCACTTTGTCCCTCAAGTTCTTAATGCTGGCAAATCAGATCTATTTATAAAAATGAATTATTTATCAAGATAAATGAACAGGCAAGCGATAACAGACAAAAGATCTTAATCAGAATTAATTACTACACAGGATAAAACTAAAAGAACTACTGGTAAATTATAGAATAACATAAAAGAGCGCAGTAGAGCAAGGTACCTATGTTAGAGTAAAAGAAATTATATTGATTAGGAGTTGAATGTGATTTACCACTGAAATGATAATAATGTCCAGATTATTTCACTTAAATCCTGGGAATACCCATGAACTAAATGTCCCTGCTTGTGGGAGGATCTCCACACACTGCCAGGAAAATGTGCAGGAGATTTCTGCTTTGTGGAAGTTTGGTGTGGCCTTTACAGCTTAAAATGAGTGGCTGTCATGTCATCAGAAATCCAGATTATCCTGCAGATCTCAATCCCACAGTGAGCTCTGGGCCCAGCAAGGAGGGATGAGTACCTGAGGAATGCATCCAG
Organism: Ammospiza caudacuta; assembly: GCF_027887145.1. NCBI lineage: Eukaryota > Metazoa > Chordata > Aves > Passeriformes > Passerellidae > Ammospiza > Ammospiza caudacuta. The sequence continues at coordinate 2,852,370 of NC_080610.1, forward strand.
AGATGTTCCAAGGGCTGGAGCCCCTCTGCTCTGGAGCCAGGCTGGGAGAGCTGGGGGTGCTCACCTGGAGAGGAGAAGGCTCCAGGGAGAGCTCAGAGCCCCTTGCAGGGCCTGAAGGGGCTCCAGGAGAGCTGGAGAGGGACTGGGGACAAGGGATGGAGGGACAGGACACAGGGAATGGCTCCCAGTGCCAGAGGGCAGGGATGGATGGGATATTGGGAATTGGGAATTGTTCCCTGGCAGGGTGGGCAGGCCCTGGCACAGGGTGCCCAGAGCAGCTGGGGCTGCCCCTGGATCCCTGGCAGTGCCCAAGGCCAGGCTGGATATTGGGGCTGGGAGCAGCCTGGGACAGTGGGAGGTGTCACTGCCATGGCAGGGGTTACTGTAAATGTCCTTCTAAGGCCTTTCCCAAACCATTCCATGATTTTCCCTCTGCAGGCCTGGCTGTATTCCTAACATATTCCCAAGCCCACAGCCACACAGGACAGAGGGAAGCAGGACATGGGGCATAAATTCCATGGAGTAGGGACCATCCTGGGTAATTCATGGCCACAGAGCTGCTGCAGAGGGTCACTGTCACTCCTGCCCTGGGCTGGATGTCACAGACACCCCTGGAATAGCAAAGGACACAAAGCAGGGATGAGGAAACAGCAGCAAAAGAAATATTCCCCCTCCTTAAAAGCTGCATTTGTTCCTTACCTTTCCGGAAAGAATCGAAGGAACGGGATGATGAAAAAGAGAGAGGAGAGTTAATCAACCCCGAGGCTCTGGCAGGAAACCAAGTCACCTTTGGAGCTTCTCGTGCTCAATGAGAAACCATCAATGAGCAGGGAGAGCAGCAAATGATTTTCACAATGGACTGGCCCAAACCCTGGAATTATTCTGCAGGGAACAGCTCTTCACAGGCTAATTGGGCTCGTTCAGTCTTGAACGCCGAGGATACACCAGGGGCTCTTTTAATTTATTGGGTTTAGGAGGAGTATTTACAAATCTAAACCCGTAAAGCTGAGGCTTTGCAGCCGAAATGGAGCTAAGGCTGATGTCAGGCAGGACTTTGTCTTCATCCTGCAGCTTAACTGCTTGATTAGGTTCCATGTAACTCATTTAAAAAACATCTATTAAATATATATGAAAAGGAGCACCCCTGAACCTGGAGGAGACCAGCACTGAATGTTTTAATTCTGCAAAAACCAAGCAGAATTCAGCAGCAGAATCAGCAAATCACGTGCAGCCCCAAGCAGGGAGAAGTGGTCCAGTCAGGAGCCAAAAATCCCAGTCTGGCTCTTGCTGGGCCCTTTTTGGGGTGGCCTTTGCCGGTGTGACCTTGATGACACCACAGCAGGCCCAGGGTGGAGCAGTGAGAGGTTCAGCCAGGAGCAAGGTGGGACTGGGAGAAGGCTGATCCCAACTCAGCAGGGTCTGGAGGTGTCTTAGGACGGAAATGGGGCTGTGTGTATTCTATTTGCCACCTGCGAGAGCTGGGGCAGTTCTCTGCTGTTCATGGGCAGTTTTTTCTTTATCTCTCCCACAGCCAACCCTCCCTCCAGGAGATCTCTGCTGTCCATGGCCACTGAGTGTCCCTGCAGGGCTGATCCAATCCCAGCATCCCATGGGGAGATGCTGTGCCCAGGGGAGGAGCCAAGCATTCCTACCTGGATCCAATCTGAGCCTGGCACAGCACAGCAGCCTTTGCCCCCTGCATTGCCAGAGGAGCAGCTTTCTGCTGCCCTGCATGGCCAGAGGGAGCCCAGGCCCATCTGCAGCAGCCCTGGAGCTGCAGAGGAAAACTCCCCCCTTGTGCAGGATCCCTGCTGCAGCAGAGCCACAGCTGGCACTGCAGGAGGGCTGAGCCCCCATGGGATGGGGCTGGGACACCACCCTCCCAGAATATGACCCAGGGTGCCAGGGCATATTCTGGCAGCGGTTTGCTTTCTTTTTTGTACTATTGTATTTGTATTTTTATTTTTCGTGGTAAAGAACTGTTATTCCTGCTCCCATACTTTTGCCTGAGAGCCCCCCAGTTTCAAAATTACAACAATTCAGAGGGAGGGGGTTTACATTTTCCATTTCAGGAGAGGCTCCTGCCCTCCTTAGCAGATACCTGTCTGTTCAAACCAAGACAGGAGGTCACAGCAAGTTTGCAGTCCTCAGAGCAGTCACCAACTAGATCTGGACTAAGGTTCATTAATTAGCAAAGTCCCTCTCAAATGAATGATCGCAGAGGGAGGAAGGGCATTCACAAATGCCACTGAAATTTGGCATAATTATTATAATAATTAAAGTAATTTAAAATGTTAATTGAAAACTTAATGCATTTTTTTTCAAATCTAAAGAAAAATAACAAGTATTAAAATAATTTTAAAATTAGGAAACTTTCTAGAAGCTGAAAAAATGGTCAAATGGTCAGCTTGGAAGAGGCTTCAGGAGGTTTAGAGTCCAATCTCTTCCTCCAAGCATGGTCAGCAATAAAATAAGATTAAATGAGATATGAGATTATTTTGTGCCTTTTCAAGGTTTGTCTTAAAAACCTGCAAGTGTGGAGCCTCCATGGGAAACCTCTTCCCATCCTGGGCTGCCCAGTGGTAAAAACATGAATTTGGCCTCTTCATTTTTGAGTGGTCCCACAGAAAAGAGGAGGAGGAAGGCAAAAGAGGATTAAGTGGGTAAAGAAAAAATGCAATAACCTCATGTCAAGTAGTGGTCAAGCAGATGGAGCAGAGCTCATTTCACCTCCTATTTTATGTCTCCATTCTGAGCTGGCCTTTCCAAGTTCCCCATTTCCCCCGGGAGCTGGCACATCTGGGATATTATTTCATTTATCCTGAAGGAATGGCTGATACTTCAGACCAATGTCCCTCAGCACTTCTCTCTCTGGGATTGTGAGGACACCAGACAAAACCCCATCCCTGGGCTGCCTAAGGCTGGATCTGGAGGCTCCCGCCCTGCTGCCTCCTCCACACCATCTCCCAAGCATTCTTCTCTCCTTTCCATCCTCCCACCAGCTCAGATTTGGTCTCCGTGGAAAGGTGGAGCCTTGGCCAAACCAGAATGTTCAGCACTGTCCTCATCAATGCAGAATCCAAGGCATTGGAAGTGAGGCAGCAGAACAGCTTGGAGAATTGGACTTTCCTCCTAGTTGGGATTGAATAAGGATCTCTGTCCTCTCAGGAGGGCTGATCCATGCTCTGTGTCCTGCCACGCTCTAATTTCCCCCTCCAGAGCAGAGCCCAGTGCAGCCACTTGGCTCCAGAGGGTCCCTGTGAGCCCCAAACAAGCTTGGAGAGCCCCAGGTTCCCCTGGACACACAGGATGGTGCTGGCATCAAATCCCACCTGCAGGAGGTGCCTGGCTTGCTCCAGGCGCCCCATCCAACATCCTTGTAAACCAACCCAAGCATGGCCTGGAGCTGATCCATGCTGTATGGGCTGGAAAAGGACAATTTGTCACCATATTACTGGGGACCAGAGTGGTCATCAAAGGGTCATCAATTTAATCCAGTCTCTTCTTTAGCTGTTACTTTTATGCAGCCTCACTCATCACTCAGACATTTCCTATTTCCAATTTCCCATTCCCCATTCCCCATTCCCCATAATTTCCTGTTCCCCATTCCCCATTCCCCATTTTCAATTTCCCATTCCCCATTCTCCCTTCCCCATTTTCAATTTCCCATCCCCCATTCCCCATTATTTCCCGTTCCCAATTCCCCATTCGCCATTCCCAATTCCCCATTCCCAATTCCTATTCCCCATTCCCCATTATTTCCCTATTCCCCATTCCCCATTATTTTTCATTTCCCTATTCCCCATTCCCCATTATTTTCCATTTCCCATTCCCCATTCCCCATTTCCTCTTCCCTATTCCCCATTCCCCATTATTTCCCATTTCCCATTCCCCATTCCCCATTCCCCATTCCCCATTCCCCATTTCCCATTCCCCATTATTACCCATTCCTCATTATTTCCCATTCCCAATTCCCCATTCCCAGTTCTCCATTCCCCATTCCCAGTTCCCCATTCCCCATTCCCAATTCCCCATTCCCCATTCCCATGTCTCCATCTGGAGCTGCCCCCACTCCCCAGCAGGGCCTTTTCCAGTTGACACAGACCAGTGGCCAAGGCACCAACTGGAGATTAGGACTGAGCACACCAGGAATGAGCCAGCTGCAAATGTCACTCCTGTCTGTTGGCTCCTGCCTGGAAAGATCCATCCAAGCCACTTTGGGAATGGTTTGCCAATGAGGACATCCCTTCTGCATCATGCACAGAAAGGATCAAAATGGGAAGAAGCTGAAACATGGGAATGGTTTGATAGAATTCTCTGTATTTTCCAGCTCCTCTGTAGGAGGGTTTGTTTGGGCACTGAGCAGAGGAAAAATTAGCATTGTTAATTTGCTGCAAGCCAGGGCACCTCAAGAAATGCAACACAATTAATTAGCCCCTAAAAAAAAGAAACCATTTGAAGTGTTTATTGCAGGATCAAGCTCCTGGTTTTATAAGCAGATGGGGAAATAAAGTGCTGGGAATGACATGGAGAAAACAGCTGCAGTGGGAGCAGAGCCTAATTCATAATTCAACAGCCTAATCAGGGAACATCTTCCGCAGCTCCTTGCTGGAATGGCAGAACGTGAGCAGGCAAACGATGAGGCTGCTTCAGTTCTTCAAGAGCTGCTGCCAATTAGCTTGCTGTCTTCGTTAGCCGTGTACACAGCTAATGAGGGGCCCATGATATTAAAAGCCCGACAAAAGTAGGGCAGCCTCAAATAATTGTCCTAATGATAAACACTCGGTGGCAGCGTTTCAATAGGGTTTGGTGGGAGTTCATTACCAGCAAAAAGACCTGTTCACACTCCCTTTGCTGATCCTTCCCGTTCTTCTGCGTGGAGGGGGGGATGTTTTTGTGGAGCTGCTGCTGGCTCTGGAATTGCCTTTCAATGTGGCTGCAGCTGCTGCTGGATCAGCTCCAGGTGATCCCACCCAGGACCTGGCTTTAGCTTTGCACTCTGGATGCCCAGTGGTGGTGGCAGCACCCAGGAAAATTCACTTCTGCTGAAGGGGACATTCCTGAGGGTCCCCAGGGACAGAGGGGGAGCCCACTGGGACAGCCCTGGGTCACCACAGCAGCTGCACACCTGTGGAGAGATGAGAGATGCTGTAGGAACTTCACTGCTCTCAGGGAAAAGGGAATCCTAGCTTGGATCTGTCCACAAAGCCAACAGGAAATCTTGTTCTGGGGAAGACCCCACAGAAGGATCAATGTCCTACACTGGGAATAAGGAATTTGTCCTGGAATAGTCTTTGCTCTCCATCAAGCTTTTGGCTTGAAAGACACCTGACATGGTCAGTGCCTTGGAGAGAAAAATGCGTCTTTTTTATTTTTATTTCAATTAAAACCCATTTGTCTGAGCTGGGATCCATTGGGATGATCCTGGCATCCTGGAATTCTGGTCTAACCTAGAGATTATTTCACTGGAAGCCTGGTCACCTGCTGGCTCCATTTCCCTGCACTGAGCATTGACTGGCTCTGTGTCACAGGACAGTGACATCCTGGCCCTGGTCACCTCCAGACATCCCTGTGCAGCTGGATGAGTCCAAGGACCAAGATAAATTCCCTGGATTTGGAATTTGGAATAATTTCCCCTGTGCTGGCAGCAATCGCCATTGAGCTTTTTTCGTTTTCCTGGATTCTCCAACTAAAATCAAGTGCAATTGGGAGTCATTACACTGAGCATCTCTGTTGATCTTCCCTAGGCTGGGAGAGTCCAGGTCCACAAAAATTCTTTCGGAGGGCATCAGTCCTCCTGTTTTGGGAGGAATGTGTTTTCCTTGGGACAGGTTCAAACCCTCAGAGCTGAGAGAAGCCTGGGGTTTTGTGTTTGCTTGATGAAACCTTTTGTAAAACCAGCCCCAACTGCACAAATTTCTTCAGCTGAGGTTCTGATCCACTTGGAAAAGTGGAACATTTCCCAAAGGTGTTTTCTTCCTTCCTTTCAAAACAATAACTTTGCATTTTCAAACAACAAAAGCGCAACATTCACTGAGGCACTTTGTCAGCCCTTCCTTGTTACACCAAACCCAGAAGCATTTTCAGGTTCTTGCAGAAGGATTTTTTTAAGATCTAATTTGATGGAAAAGTCCAATTTTTTTCCCAGTCTGGCTCTGATAAAAGTGGATGTTCAGAGCCCATTGATAACATCAGGCTGTGCTGACATCTGGGGAGAGAGGAGCCAGAGCCCCAGATCAGAGTCGCTGCATGAAAACGAATGGATGAATCCCCCCTGATGGACACTTGGAAACCCAAACCTGGGGTAAGATCTCTCTGATCCCATCTCAGAGCATTGTCTGACAGGTTCACCCCTAAATCCCACTTCTGTGACCCATCTGAGCTTCCCTGACTTTCTCCAAACACTTTGGAGCTCTTTGGAATATATTGCTTGGACTGAGAGCTGCTCCCTCAGGGCAGACTTTGATAGAAAATCTCTCCCATCTCCTTCCACAGAGGAAGGATGAGCCCTTCCCAGGGCATCGCTCCCTAAAAAGCCCTCATGGAGCACAAGGCTCTGATTAAAAGGAAGAAAAGTAATTTTCCATGTCTCCATTCAAGACCTGAGCCTTTCAATAATTACTGAGCTAATCCGACATTCATGATCCTTGATTTCACTCACTCATTCCGGAGCTGATTAACGAGATGTTCCTTACTGCAACACAGCTTCCCTTCTTCCCCCAGGACAGGAGAATTTTAGGAAAAATATTAAATATTCCAAAGGAGAGCAGGTAATTGTCAGGAGCAGTCCTTGTCTGCTCTGCAATCCTTGGGCTTCCTCGCCACTAGGAGAGGTGTTTTCCAGAAAATCCCTTGGGAATGAATGGCTGGAAGGACGTGGAGTTCCTCTGGATTTCCTGTTGCTCTCAGTCAGGAATCAGCTTATGGAGGGTCCTCTCTTTTTACCCACCTGGACCTTCCATGACAGCTTTTGTTCCCTCTCCCACCCACCTCCCAAATTCCCTCACTGCAGCCTCAGTTTGCAGTTTGGAGCAGTTCCTTGGTTTGGTCCTTGTCGGGATCTTTAGCTTGTCAGAGTGACCCTAAGATTGTTCAAAGTCTCTTTTCCCAGCCCAGCACTTGAAGAAGGAGTCAGGGCTCTTCATTTCTCCGTCTCAAGGTTGTTCATTGTTTCTTATCTATTAAAAATTTTCTCCTGCCCTGCCAAGGTTCATCCAGCAGGACAGTTCCAGGCACTCTGCCTGCCCCCAGGGCAGTGTTGTGTCTTTATACTAAAAACTACGTGTACAATGTTTACAATTGCTTCCCAATACCCATCACCTGTGTTAGACAGTGAGCTTCTACTCTAAACCAATCTGTAAGTGCCACCATCACAGCAGAAGATGGAGGCCAAGAAGAAGAAGAAGAAGGAGAAAGGCTGGACACACCAGTTTCCTCCATCTTGCCTCCTGAACCCCCATACCAAAACCCCAAAATCTACTTTTCCACCCCATGATAAGTTCACTATTATTCCACCTAAACTGTTGTGGCTTGCTGATCTTCATACAAAGTTGGTAATTTGCTCCATGGGTCATAATCTAAGCCACAGGTGTTTTGGGCTCTGTGCCAGGGTCTCTGAGCTCCCTGGCAGGGGTCTTGGCTGCTCAGGACAGCCAGAGGGATGTTCTGGGTCCTGACAGGTCCTCAGCTTGTAAATATTTTTGGATGTCACCAATGCCGTGTGTCCTCTCACTCCCCTGCCTTAGAAACCATTTCCACGCTGGATCAGCAGAGTGGGTCATCCCACCTCTCTTTGGGCTCTATGATTTTTGAATTTCAATGCACTTCAGGGAGTCTGTGCTTCCCACAGGAGCATCCTCAGGGATATGTGGCAGGACTGAAGTGGGAGACATGGAATCAGTGAAGGATCAGCCACATCTTTCCTTTAGGGGAAAATTGAATTTGATATTTAGGAGAAAAAATCCCCTATGTCAGACACATCACAGGGCACCATGGCTTAGACAAGGCTGAAATTCCAGATTTCCCTCTGGATGAGATGGACTGAGTACTTCCATAATTTTCTTGGAATTTCTGCAGTTTGGACATGCCATTCCAGCAAAATAGCAAATAATTTCCTTTAAAAAACCCAACAAATTCCAAATTTGAAGTGCGTTTTTTAACTCTGATCCTTGGGATTATCAGGAAAAATCTGAAAAAATGGTCTTCAAAGCCATAAATACAGAGAGGTCGTGGTTGAATCTTCTGAATATTCAACCAGTCCAAGCATTTTGAAAGATTCCTCTGCTGGTTTTGGGTTGGGTTTAACTGGTTCCCAGTCCTGCAGCATCTCACAGCCCTGACTTTCTGTTATCTCATTGGTTATCACCTGAAAATTGGGGTTTGGATGCTCCAAATGAGGCTTTGAACACCTAAAAATGAATGTTTGAGCCCTAAGTGCGGAGTTTGTACCCTAAAATGAGAGGTTGGACATTGAAAAGGAGGATTTCAAGCCCACAAGCAAAACTTTGGGCTCTAAAAATGAGAATTTGGGCCCTAGAATGGGGATTTGTAACGTACAGTTGAGGGTTTGGAGACTGAAGATGTTTCTTGGATCCTAAAAATAATGAGCAGGATCCCAAAAATGCCCCTCTGGAGGCTTTGGGCACTAAAACTGCTGATTTGGACTTTTAAAAGAGACTTTTTAATGGAATGGAGCCTTTGGACTGTAAAAAAGGAAGATTTGGGCCATAAAAATGGGGTTTGGCCCTAAAAATGAGGGTTTATCTCCTAAAATGAAGGTTTGTATCTTCTAAATGAAGCTTTGGGTCTTAACATGGGCAGTTGGAGCATAAAATGAGGGTTGGGTCTTAAAAATGTGCCTTTGAGCCGGGAAAAAGAGAATTTGGGGCTCTGTAAAATGCTTTTGGACATTCAAACTGGGATTTTTGGCTGCTGGAAATGAGGGGTTATGGCTAAAATTGGAGGTGTGATCCCTTCCTTAAAATGGAATCCTAAAAATTATTCTTTAGACCTGAAAAATGAAAAATTTGTGCTCTAAAGTTGGGATGATGAAAACGAGGGTTTGTAACCCAGGAATGCTCCTTCAGAACCACAAAATGGGTCTCTAGAGAGAAAAAAGGGACTTTCTGCCCACTGCAGTGTGGAATTTAGGGCACATTTAGGATTTTTTCTGTGTGTTCTGAGGCTTTTCTGATCTTTTCCAGGGAATATCAGCAGGAGAGAGTGGTGGTGCATCAGAAAGGTGAGGATCCATGAGCGTGGAATGTTGTGGCACCAGTGCCTCCATCACTGCGTTCACCAGATCTTCCTGGCATTCCAGAGTTTATTTGGAAAATGGGCTCATTCCATGCCTTTTGACTCTTTCAGATAAGAATTATGGAACCTTGGAATTATGTAGGTTGGAAGGCACCCTAAAGATCATCCCACATCACCCCTACCACGGACAGGGACACCTTCCACTGTCCCAGGTTGCTCCAAGCCCTGTCCAGCCTGACCCTGGAACATTTCCAGGGATCCAGGGGCAGCCACAGCTTCTCTGGGAGTCCTGAGATGTGGAAATCCTTCTGCAGCAAACAGGAAGGGTTTCCTGGACAGATCCCACTCTGCAAAACCTGTCTGTCGCTCCCTGACATTCCCATGGGACAGCACTGGGTTTTCAGTGAGGTTTTCCCAGCTGGAATCTCAGACAGGGAGGACAAAGATCCTGATCACAGGTTGGGAAAGACCTTCAAGATCTCCTAATCCAACCTTCACCTGACAACCTCATAACCACCCCAAAACCACATTCCCAAGTGTCACATCCTCTCTTGAACACTTCCAGACTATGGGGACTCCACAGCTCCCCTGGCAACTCATCCCAATGTCGCAGACAGCTTTTATGAAAAATCCTTTCCTTAGGATTTTTCCTCCTGAGAAGCTGAGAGACCTCAGGTACAAAATGTAAACAATGGTTATCTGCTGCTGTGGAATGCAACAGGTGCATCTGTGATTGGTCTCATGTGGTTGTTTCTAATTAATGGCCAATCACAGTCAGCTGGCTCGGGCTCTCTGTCCAAGCCACAAGCCTTTGGTACCATTCTTTTCTATTCTTAGCCAGCCTTCTGATGAAACCTTTGCTTCCGTTCTTTTAGTATAGTTTTAATGTAATATATATCATAAAATAATAAATCAAACCTTCTGAAACATGGAGTCAAATCTCTGTCTCTTCCCTCATCCAAGAACTCCTGTGAACATCATCACATCCCAAGGCCTGTGTCTCCCTCAGGAACACACTGTGTTTCCAGTTTTGTTTCCAACCTCTGATCTGAGCCCCCCTGGTGCACCTGGAGGCCATTTCCTCATCCTTTCCCTTCCCTGCCGTTCCTGCTCTGACCTGCCAAGCTCATCCCAATGTTTGTGTGCTGCTGTCCCCAGCAGGCCCCAATGGATGCTGGATGAGGCAGATGGGAGCAAAGGCTGTTTCCTCTGGATGCCATGGACACAATCAGGGAATTCTGGGCCATTCTGGGCCACTCTGGGCTTAGGTGATGTTTGTCTCCACCTGCTCCAAAGGGTTTCCATTGCCATTCCTTTGGCATTTGGAATAGCCAACAACCACCACAGATCCTGTATGACTGCCCAGGAAGGGGTTTGCTGGCCAGAATGGTGTTTTGTGGCCCAGGATGCAGTTTGGTGGCCAGGATAGGGTTTTGTGACCCACGATAGTGTTTGGTGACCGAGGATGGGGTTTTGTGGCCTGGAATGGCGTTTGGTGACCCAGGATGGGGTTTGGTGACCCAGGATGGGGTTTGGTGACCCAGGATGGGGTTTTGTGACCAAGACAGTGTTTGGTGCCCAGAATGGTGGTTGGTGGCCCAGAATGGGGTTTGTGCACCCAGGATAAGGTTTGGTGACCCAGAACAGGTTTTGGTGGCCTGGGATGGTGTTTGGTGGCCAGGACAGGGTTTGGTGACCCAGGATGTGGTTTTGTGGCCCAGGATGGGGTTTTGTGGCCCAGGACAGGGTTTGGTAGCCCAGGATGGGGTTTTGTGGCCCAAGATAGGGCCTGGTGGCCAGGACAGGGTTTGGTGACCCACGACAGGTTTTGGTGGCCCAGGACGGGGCTTTGGTGGCCAGGATGGGGATTAGTGGCCTGGGATGGTGTTTGGTGGCCAGCACAGGGTTTGATGGCCAAAATGGTGTTTTGTGGCCCAGGATGGGGTTTGGTGTCCAGGATGTCTCTGACATTTCCAGAAACCTTTCCCTACCCCACTAAAAGCCTTTTCCATGGTGCCAATGACTTGCCTAGTTCCACAGGATTTTTTTTCCCCTTGAACAGCAGGAATTTTGCAGGATTTGCAGATGCTCAGGGTCTGGGAGAAGGGGATTCTCCCACCCCAGCCTAACTTTGGTACAAACACACAAAAACTGGGCCAGAAAGGGAGGGAAGAGATTAAAATCCTGATGAGCCACCTGGTCTGTGCAATGATTCCCAATAATGAGGAGTCAGGAAAGGGATTGTTAGCACGGGGTGGAATTGAAAATGCAGCATGGGAATGTTACATAATGTAAACATGTTAATTGATGGAGCATGGTAATGAATGGAACAGGTCCTGACAGCTCTGGCGTGCAGGCATGGTACTCTTTCACTCCTCACAAGGAACAGCCAGCAGAAAATGTTGTTCCCTCAATAATTCATTAAAATCAGGAGCAGCATGCCCGGATATGGGAAGAGCCCTGTCCCTGCCTTGCTCCCCACATCCTTTGGAATTACACAGACACGGGTTTAAGGGCTATAATATAAAAATTATATTTTAAAAATATAAATATAAAATAATATTACATTCTTTATTTTATTATAATATAAAAATACATAGTAATTTAATATAATTTTGTATAATTTTATATAAATATAAATATTAAATATAAAAAGAAGGCTCATTTCCCAGAATCATGGAATATTTGAGGATGGAAAAGGAGATTCCCAACCCTCCTGCTGTGTCCATCTGGGAATATCTCCAATAATTCTCATCAATCCATTCCACTTTTCCCAGTGGCTTCAAGTCAGCTGGAAGCAGCGAAGCAGATCCAAACTGATCCAAAGTGATTAGGGATTCCTCTAATCACTGGAATGATCTCCCAGGAAGGAGCATCAAACTTTAAGTAATGATGTTGTTCCAGTTGATTGTTTCATTAAAGCCCACAGAAGGTGCTCAAAATAATTATTCCCATTTGGAGAGACAGGTTGGAAATAACAATTCTGGTTTGCAGATTTGCAGAACTCCATCGGATTCCACAAAAAAAAAAAAAAAAAAAAAAAAAAAAAAAAAAGACCACCCAAAAACTGTTATTCCAGCAAGATTGTGGAATCTGAACCCCAAAAACAACTTGAATGGCCCTAGAAAAGGGCAAAGTAGGAAGTGCCAGTCCTGGGATGTGGCACCTACATGGGCACAATGATGCTTGAGATGAGGGATGTACATCCAGCAGTCCTTCCCTTGGGATTTTCCTACTGTTATTCAATACACACATGGAAAAACAAACCCACTCCTGGCCTGAATATCAATTCAGAAAATGATCTTTGTTACTAAAAACATTGGGAACAGAGCCTGGTGACACCTTTCCTTCTGCTGCTTATTAATCTGCCCTTCACACATGGAAAAACCCGGATTCAGCCTTCTCTGCAGGGCTGGGATCAGGCAGGATGGGAAGGTCACCCTGCCTGCCCCAGATTGGTTTCTGTCCTGCTAAATCACATTCCAGGTGCCAGACAGGAGATTCCAAATAAATTGGATATCAAAAATTTAAATGCATGGAGGGATCTCCCAGCTTTTACAAGAGGACAGCAATCAAAACAATGCAGGGATGCACAATCTTCCTCCTGGGATGTTTCTGCTGCCTCCGGGCTCCAACACCTCTCCCTGAGCAGATTCCTGCTATTCCTGATCCATGTTCAGCCCCATTTCTTCATGCCCAGGGATCTGCTTGAAGACACCTATCCAACATTGTGTGTCCTGACACTTCCTCAGAGACATCAAACCCCCAACATTCCCAGAGTTACCTGCCAGGCTTTCCTTTTCCAGGCTCTGGGATTTGCTCTGGAGGTTCTCCAGTTCAGCTTTTTCTGGGGGAACAATTTTCATAAATATGTTTTCAAAATACACTCAGGAATCGACCAGAGGGAGAACTTAGCTGTGTTTATTGGAATTTGAGGAACAAAAAGGAAGAGGATGAAAATAGTTATTCCTTTTGCTTGAAGGAATCTGTCGACACTCGTGTGGCAAGGTCATAGAACCCTGCAAATATGGAATACTTTGAGATGGAAGGGAATTTGAAGTTCATCCAGTGCCACCCCTGCCATGGGCAGGGACACCTTCCACTGTCCCAGCTGCTCCAAGCCCTGTCCAACCTGGCCTTGGGCACTGCCAGGGATAAGGCAGCCACAGCTTCCCTGGGAAAACCATTCCAGGGCCTATCCACCCTCGCAGTGAGGAATTCCTTCCCAACATCCCATCTGACCCACCCTCTGCCCATGGGATGCCATTCCCCCTTGTCCTGGCACTCTGATTCAGATCCCACTCCTCTGGTCACAGGGAAGACACTCCTGGATGGAAAAGAACCTGGGCTGAGTTTGGGAAGTGGTGATTTTTAATTAGTCATTAACAATTAATCATCCCACCTGTGGGAGCCTGTGGCATGCAGGGTTTAATTCCCTTGGCATTATTCCACCCACATCCCAATGTTTTATGTTAAGATTGTTAATATGCTCCTTACAGGAAGGTCTCCCAGCCTGTAGTTGCCATTCCAGGACAGCTGCATGAATCTCAGGTTTCTGGTGTTGAGATGACCTTGAGGAATCTGAAAGTCCCTTTTTTTCCCAGCCCCACGACTGAAGAAGTCAAGATTCCTCGGTTCTGCTTTAACAAGGTTGTTTATTTTCTCTTATCTGTTACATTCCTTCTCTGATCTGCTGAGATCTGTCCAGCAGGTTGTATTGAGGCACACTGACTGCCCTTGGGGTGGTGTTAGCTTTTTATACTTTTATATATAGTATTTTTTGTACTTTATTTGCAATAATTTTCCAATACCTATCACCTACGTTGGACAGTCTGTCTCTAAACCAATCCAAAAGTGTCACCATCACAGCAGGAGATGGAGGACAAGAAGAAAAAGAAGGACAGGACATGCCCAGATTCCTCCATCTTACCGCTTCAACCCCCATACTAAATCCCCAAAATTCTACTTTTTCACTCTGTGACAAATTCACTATCATTCTGTTCAAACTCTTGTGGGTTGTAAATCCTCACACAAAGTTGGTAATTGTTTCCATGGGCTAAAATCCAAGGCACAGGTGTTTGTGACTCCATGCCAAGGTCTCTGAGCCCCTGCCAGGGTCTCAAATCACCCAGGGCAGCCAGAGGAATGTCCTGGGTCCCAACACATGAACTCCATGGAATGGGACATCCCGGCCATTAAACCTGGAACTATTGTATTTGCTGGGAAATGCCCTGACAAAGGCAGGAATGATGCATCTGACTCCACATTCTCAGAAGGATAATTTATTACTGTATTATCCTATATTATACTAAAGAATACTATACTACAAAATACAGAAAATATACTTACTGAATGCTAAAAAGATAATAATGAAAACTCCTGACTCTTTCCAGAGTCCTGACACAGCTTGGCACTGATTGGCCAAAGAGTGAAAACAACTCACAGCAGAATCCAATGGAACAATCGCCTGTGGGTAAACAATCTCCAAACACATTCCACACCAGCACAACACAGGAGAAGCAAATGAGATAATGATTGTTTTCCTTTTCTCTGAGGCTTCTCAGCTTCCCAGGAGAAAAACCCTGGGTGAAGGAATTTTTTCAGAGAATGTGAATGCCAATGGAACAACCCCAGTTCTGCTGCTCTTCACCAATTAATTACAGCAACAAGCTTAAGGCAATTAAAGACAACTAATTAATGGACTGCCTCATTGTTTGTCAAGAGTGATTTCTTCAGATAGGAAATGGAGCTGAACACAGTGTTACAAATGGGAAGGATCAGGGACATGGGAACACATCCTATTCCCAAAAATTTGGCAATCATTCCTGCTGGGAATGAAAGTTAATCAGAACAGCACCTCCAAGCTCTGATCCCAAGATTTAATTGGAATTCTGATCTTCATTAAGGTTGGCCACTTTAGAAAGCAACCTTTCCTACTTGATTATAACTCACAAATTCCTAACACAGGAAATATTTTCATTTTCCGCGAGACTCCTCTTCTGGACTCTCATCTTTTCACTCCCAACCTTTTCTTCTTGATTCCCTTTAAATGGATGCCCATTTAATCTTGGGCATCTTTTCAGTCAGAAATGTTATTTTCAGTCAGTTTTGCCACTTCCTAAAACTTCACAAAAGTGATTTTCATCCCAGAATATTTGTTGGTTTTGAATTCTGGTTATCTTTTGGAATTTGGGGGTTTCCAATAGAAAATATGTTCAGAAGAGAGAAAGAAAATTAGGGAAAGGATAGAACGTTTTTTCCTTTTTAAAGTTGGGATTATCTGTATGAAGTTTTTACCTTTCTAAGCAAGAAAGGTGGTTCAGGATTCCAAGAAAACCAGGAACAGTGATGGAACAGAGCCTTTGCTCTTTCCTTGCCATAAATCCCTTCCACCCCTCCATCACCCTCCAATTTATCAATTCCCAAGAGACAGTGAGAGTGATCCATAGCCCCATTACAAAGTCCTACTTCCAAAAGCCTCCAAGCCCAAGAATTAAGGAATGATCTGCAGAAGTTGGAGGTGAGAATCAGAAAATTTAGGAAAATGTGCAAATGTTACATTTGTGGTTCGAAGACAGAGGAAAATCACTGGATTCATGTTCCAATACTCCCTTTGTTCAGCGAAGGAATACAGAAGTGTCAGGGAGTGCTGTTGGAGGTTTGGTATCTTCACAGGAAAAAAGAGGGGATGCAAATCAGAGGGATTTGCCGGAAATGTGACATGGAATGGCTGCAGCTCCTGGAATTTACCTGCACAGGGATTTCTGAGCAGAGCCAGGCTTCCCACTGCATCCAGCAGGAAAAGGCACCCAGGGGCTGGAGGGTGCAGGGCTGGAGAAACAGTGTCCTTGGGGCACAGAAAATTGATCTTTTATGATAAATTGAATGCCAGCCCTTGAGCAGGGGAGTGATGGGCGTGCCGGAGACACCAGGAAAGGCCTTTCAAGCCAATCACGGGCATCTCACAGATCCCTGGAATTCTTTGGGCTGAAAGGGACATTAAAGCTCATCCAGTGCCACCCCTGCCATGGGCAGGGACACCTCCCACTGTCCCAGGCTGCTCCCAGCCCCAGTGTCCAGCCTGGCCTTGGGCACTGCCAGGGATCCAGGGGCAGCCACAGCTGCTCTGGGCACCCTGTGCCAGGGCCTGCCCACCCTGCCAGGGAACAATTCCTCTTCAATGGAAAACTGTCCCCTCCTTGTCTCACCTGCCTTCAAATCCAGGATGTTTCTATTTTCCCTCAGGTTTTAGGAGTGGAAAGTGTTGGACAAATGTCCAGGAATGCCCCTGGACAGGAGGGAATGCCATGAGCTCTCTGCCATGTGAGGAGAACGTGGAATTCACATCCAGGGGTGGCCCTGGCTTTGAGGATGGAGAAATGAGCAGGTTTAGGGCTGGAGGGCCCTCTGAACATCCCTTCCCAGCACAGGGAACTCCTGGATCTGCCTCCTGCCCTGAGCAGGGATGTGGCACATGGAGAAGGAGCCTGGATTGAGGCTGGAGGAGGAGGAGGCCCTGCCGTGCTGGCTCCGTGTGACAGCCCCGGAGCCCTGTGTTACACAGGGATTATCCTAATCCCTTCATTAGCTTAAATCCTGCTTTTCTCCAGCACAGAGAGGCTGTTCCAAGGAGAAAGGAGTCAGTGGTGCAGGAGCATACTCCCCTTTCTGCCAAGGAGAAGGAGCTGGGAATAATCCCCTCTGTTCAGCTGGGATGAATGGGGTGTGATTGACACCCCCAGTCCCGCTGCTCCTCACTCCAGAGTGGATGGAGCTGCTCTCACAGCAGCTCAGGAAAGGAGCAGGGAAAACCCCAGAAGAGGTTTCTTAATTAGGAAAATTCCATTTCTGCAGATTAACATATTTATTAGAGCCATTAATCATCCCTTCCTGTGTCCTACCAGAGCACAGCTTTGCAGGAGCAGGGTGGGATGTGGAGCTCCAGCAGGGAGCCAGTGGCTTACAGAGGAGCATCCCAGCACAGAGCATCCTTCTGCTCCAGGGTCACTGGGAATGAGGCAGGAACAGCCTTGACAAAGTTGTCACCACTGCCACAGGAGGCTAAAAAGAGCTGGAGAGGGACTGGGGACAAGGGATGGAGGGACAGGACACAGGGAATGGCTCCCAGTGCCAGAGGGCAGGGATGGATGGGATATTGGGAATTGGGAATTGTTCCCTGGCAGGGTGGGCAGGCCCTGGCACAGGGTGCCCAGAGCAGCTGTGGCTGCCCCTGGATCCCTGGCAGTGCCCAAGGCCAGGCTGGACACTGGGGCTGGGAGCACCTGGGACAGTGGGAGGTGTCCCTGCCATGGAGGAGTAGGATGAACTTTAAGGTCCTTTCCCTCCCAGGCCATGGACTTAGAGGTGTGACAGTGTTCACAGGGGTCTGAGGATGAGGGAAAAGATGAGGATCTGACTCCATGTTTCAGAAGGCTTGATTTATTATTTCATTATATATATTATATTAAAACTATACTAAAATAATAGAAGAAAGGATTTCATCAGAAGACTGGCTAAGAATAGAAAAAGAAAGAATGATAAAAAAGGCTTGTGTCTGGGACAGAGAGTCTGAGCCAGCTGACTGTGATTGGCCATTAATTACAAACAAGCACATGAGACCAATCACAGATGCACCTGTTGCATTCCACAGCAGCAGATAATCATTGTTTACATTTTGTTCCTGAGGCCTTTCAGCTTCTCAGGAGATAAAATCCTAAGGAAAGGATTTTTCATAAAAGATGTCTGTGACACAGAAGAACCAGTCTGGGGGTCCCCGCCAGTGGTGTGAAGGATGGGAATTGCTCCAGCCATGATTTCTGTGTCATTTCCACCTCCTACCAACAGCATATCCCCACCTTACAGGGCAAAACATGTTCTCTGAGCATGTTTCAGGGTGTCCGAGACAGGGCTGCCTCCCTCAGCCCAGCCAGGCCCAGCAGGTCCCATCCAGCAGCTCCTGCCATGAGGACACTGCTTTAGAGCTTTAAATGTGGAATGTAAATGGAAAATACAAACTTTAGGGGATCACTCTGTACCCCTGAGGCTTCTCCTGGACCAGCTGGGAGTTGGGGGTTCCTTCTCCTCTGCTGTGACCCTTTTGGGGGGTCAGAGGGGTGCTAGTGGGAGGGGACAGAGAGCCTGGCTGGCCACACTTGTCACTACCATGCAGTGAATTTGTGCTCTCTGCTCAGTGACCTTCTGCCCTCTTTTCCCTTTTCTAGGACCCCCAGAGCACATCCAAACTCTGAAGTCCTCAGTGACCTCAGCATCCCCGTACAAGCAACTTAATTATTGCCCTGTTGTATCTGCCCTGCTCCTGGAGGAGGAGCAGAAGGAATTTGCTTTCCTGTCCCACATGTTCCTGGGGGAAGGGAAAGGGAAGAAAGGGGAAGGGAAAAGGAAAGGGAAAGGGAAAGGGAAAGGGAAAGGGAAAGGGAACTCATGGATCTCTCTGAGCCTGCCCTAATTTCTGAGCCTGGGCAAGGGCAAGGAGCTGCTGTGTGCTCCAGCTCCAGCCTCCAAGGACAGTGTGCTCCCAGGAAAGGGGACACCAGGACAGGCAGGGGAGGGAGCAGTTTTGGGGAAGTCTGGGCTGAGCAGGAGGACTTGGCAGCACTCACAGACACTCAGGAATAAGGATTTTTTAGAGTGATGTTTCCTCTGAGCTCCAAAGGAGCAGATTCTGGCTGGATTTGCAGTGATGAGCAGCACAGAGCTCATCCATCACACTCAGAGGGTTCCCCTAATTAGAGATCCCCTTTTGGAGCCTCAGGCCCATCCAGTCCCTGACAGAATCCGAGCAGGGCCCCCCCTCTGCTCTGCTCCAACCAGGAGATTTTTCTTCATCTGCTGCTGACAATGCTGTGTGTGTTGGGAGCTGATGGGGCTGTGGGGAGCCCTGGCCAGCAGCCAGAGCCGGCAGCAGCAGTGGCTCAGTGTCGCTGCTGCAGGAGATAAGAGCTCCCCAGAGAGCCAAGGCCTGGCACGGGGCACTGGCTCCCCCCAGTGCCTCCCAGTTCAGCAGAATCAGCTGGGCTCAGTCCAGCTGGGATGCCCTGGCCATGACTGCAGTGGGCAGGTGGGTATCACATGGGAAAACACCTTCACTCTCCTGGGAACGTTTAAAAAGTGTAGTAAAGGACAGTAGGAGACAAAGACTACACAGCAAAGGTTATTATGGCACCCTGTTATCTTTGGGGGTACCCCTGAAGTACCTTTAATTACATCGGCCTGTTGCGTATTCATAGACCCTCACGCACAGTAAACTTTTCCCCAAAGCTGTTCACATGTTCCAAGAGCTGTTTAGCCTGGCTCCTCCTTGGGTCTGCCTTTTTAGAGCGTGTGGATTCCTTGGGTGTGGTTTTAGTCCATTCTTATCCTCTCCAGATTGTGGCTCCTCAGTTCCACCTTTTTAGAACAGATGAATTTCTTGTTGTGGTTTTAGTCCTTTCTTATCAGCTCCAGTTTTTGGGCCTTGGCCCACCCTGCCTTCAGACAGTGAGAGCTGATAACTGGAATATCAATAGCAGGGTCCTCATCCTGTGCTCAGTGGAGGTTATCCCATCCCAGCAGGCATTTTAACACAAGCACACTGATATCAGCTATTTCACTGAGCTTAACTAACAACAGAAATAAAAACTATATCTTTATAACAAAGTTACTCTAACACCACACATATAAAATCCATTTTATTATTTGCAAAAAGCCAATATTATAACATGTATCTTTAACATCACACATCCACCCTTGTCTGCTCCATGGGTCTGTGCCAAAATCAGCAAAGCTCCAGCAGCTCTGCCCAGCTCAGGGTCAGGAGCAGCTGCCCTTCCTCTGAGCAGGTGTTTGTTGTGGTTATTTACTCTGAGCAGGTGTTTGTGGTTATTTACTCTGAGCAGGTGTTTGTGGTTATTTACTCTGAGCAGGTGTTTGTGGTTATTTGCCCCTGAGCAGGTGTTTGGGGTTATTCATTCTGAGCAGGTGTTTGTGATTATTTTGCCTCTCATCAGGTGTTTGTGGTTATTTGCCCCTGAGCAGGTGTTTGTGGTTATTTGCCCCTGAGCAGGTGTTTGAGGTTATTTATTCTGAGCAGGTGTTCGTGGTTATTTTGCCTTTGCCCCCAGAGCCGTCACCTGATATAAATCTGCATCCCACAATCATTCCAGCTAATCAGTCACTAATTACATGATTGAAGACCTCGGTGGCTTTAGGAATCTCACACCATGCCCTGGCAGGAGTCAGGGATGTGCCAAAGATCCTGAACAAACCACCTGGGTAGGGAAATGTTTATCCAAGGCCAGGCTGGCCCCTGACTCCTGTGGTTCTGGTGCTGTCAGTGTGTCCAGCTGCTGCTGTGGATGTCCTCGCTCCTGGGAGAAGGGGCTGGAACTGCTGTGATGCAGTGTCAAAGCCCAAATCAGTTCCTGCAGATGCATTTCTGATCCCCCTTTCTGATGGAGAAGGTTTAGAAAGAAGTCCATGGTTTTCCCTGAGTCCCAAGTGCCTCACGATGATGCCTCAGGAAATCATATTTTATATTTTATATCATATTTATATAATATTTTATATTTTCAGATTTTGTGCTGCTTTAGTGTGTGGGTCTGAGCTTCACATGAGGGGATGGTGAGCTCTGTGCACAGAGCAGGGAGACAAAACAATTCCTGCTCCAGCTGGGCACCAAGGACAAATGATCCCAATCTCAGCCCAGGAGCACAAACCCTGTGGGCTGAAGAGAGAAAAACAAGCAGGGTGGGATTGGATGGGCTAAAGGTGGAATGGGACAATGAACTGCAAGGTGCAAATGGAGCAGAACTGATCCAAGGGAGAGACTCCATGAGTGGTTGGGGATTTTGTGACCATTTTGGTTCACCTTGGGTGCAGCCCTGGCTGGGCTCTTGTGCTGGATACACCCAAGGTGGATCCACTGAGGTGTTTTAATAAATCCCTGCTTTATTCTTTAGCTCTGTTCAGCCTCTGTTCTAGAGCAGCCTTCCCAAGGCATCAATGATTCATTCTGTCCCCCCAGAAAAGCCCTGTCCCTGCTTCCATTCACCTGTCCTTGGTCAGCCGGGCAGAGGTGACAATCTGTGAGGAAAAATCTCAGACCAAAGTCTTGATTTTGTTTTTGCTCAGACCCAAGATCTGGCTTTGTTTTTGCTCAGCCCAAAGTCCTGCTTGGCCTTGGGCAGCACCACAGCAGAGATGTTTGTCCCAGAGCTTCTGTGGATGGGAGCTGATCCCGTGGGTCAGGACAGGGTTCAGCAGCAATTTGGGGTCCTGAATCCTGGCAGGGAGATGTCACCCCAAAATGACAGCAAGAACTGACCCCAGCCAGGAGCTGCAGTGAAGCCCCTGAAGCTCCAGAGCAGGAGGATGCATGGGCAGGACTGCAGGAGCCAGGGAATTTATTTTGGGAATTTCTTTTCTGTGTCTGACGTCTTAAAACTTTTCTCTCAGGATTTGCTGGAGGTTATTGTCAGAAATACCATGTTAGATGGACCTCTCATGGTTATTTACCTTTTGGAAGCATGGAAATATGGAACAGAATGTCCAGGATTTGCTTTGACCTCCACATCCATTAAATATTAACCTCATTTGCTCACTAAGTAGGGAAGACAGGACACCAGGTCCACAGAGAGAAACTTTTCCTGTCTCCTCCGTAACTCAGCTAAGGATGATTTTGGAAGACCAACTGTTCCAGGGAGCTGAATCCCAGCACAGGGCACGGGGCTGGCACAGGGAATGGCAGCAGATAATCAGGATGTGCTGGAGCAGATGCAGCAGCAGAGGAAGATAAATGGGTGGGAGTTAGAAGGGAAGCAGCAAAAATGAATAGGGGCTGCGAGACCTGAGAGATTAAACAAGATAAAAAGCAATAAATATGTACATTCCCAGTAAACAAGGATTAATGGGAGTGGGGGATGCTGCCAGGAGAGGTCTGCTGGAGCCAGGGAGGGTGACAGGACTAACAAGACACTGAGGAGACAGAAGAGTGCTGGCAAACCTTGAAGCATCACAGTGAGGAGGAAAAGAGGAGCCCAGGATGGGGTTGGCTGGGAGAGGGGACAAGGAGACAGCAGGGATGTGGTGACAACTGGAATGTGGTGGCAGCAGGAATGTGGTGACAATGGTGACCAAACTGGTGTCACCTCCCATGGCAAAGGAGGGGTGATGGAGTCAGGCTGCAGCAGCTTGAGGCCCCTCACAGCAGCTCCTGGGGGTAATTTGGGAGCCAGAACTTCTCTCCTAGGGAAAGGTGAAGCCTCCTTGAGAGGATGAAACCTCCCACCAGCTGCTCCATTTTACTGCCCACGGAGAAGCAGAGTTCAAACCCTTTTTTCCTTTACCCTTTTCCTTTACAGCAGGACTCCAAGGCTCCTTCTCCAGAAGGTTTCAGCCTTGATGCTCCTGCCCAGAGGATGCAAACACCTTCACCTCCAGCTTTGGGCACTCCCTGCCTGCTGGTGCCATTGCAGAGGCCCAGAAAGGAGGAAGAGGAGGGTGAGGAAGGATCATTTGCCCACCTTGGAGGGGATTTTTCCCAGCGTGGAGAGGATTTTGGAGAAGAGGAGCTGGGAGTGTGGCAGGAGTTCTGGCCAAGGACAGGAGAGTGAGTGCTAAACTCTCCACCAGGTGCTGAGAGAAGGGAGGCATCCATTCAATGAAATTTCCCTTTTCCCACCAGGCTGCAGATTCCGCAGTGATAAAATTAATTAACAACTGCAATTAAACCCAAACCTCCCCTGCTTTGTCAGGATGAGCTGGGGTTTATAATGGCTGCAGCATCCAGGGGAAGGCAAGGGTGGGAAGTGCTCACAGGCTGGGATCCTCTGAGCCCTAAATCACTTTGTTCTTGTGGAACAATGTTTTAGGAGGCTTGGATTTGGGAAGGCAGGATCCAAATTCCCTGACATCCTGGATCCCTGATTTCCCTGAGTATGCTGGAAAATGCTGGCCAGCAGAGCTCTAGCTCTGAAGATGGTCTCCAGCTTCAAGATCTCAGGGATCCTGGATTCATGGAGAGACCAGAGGGTGAGAAAGGCCCTGAGTGAAGGAAGTGAGGATGCCCAGAGCAGCTGTGGCTGCCCCTGGATCCCTGGCAGTGCCCAAGGCCAGGCTGGACATTGGGGCTGGGAGCTCCCTGGGACAGTGGGAGGTGTCCCTGCCATGGCAGGGGTGGCACTGGATGGGCTTTAATGTCCCTTGTCCAAGGTCCCTCTCAAACAGAAGTGCTGGCACTGCTGATGCCCAAATTTTCCAGAGTGTGAGTCCTAACTCCGACTTCTGGGAGCAGCAATCCCAACTCGTCCGTGCTCTTAATTAAATCAATTATCAGAAGTAATTGAATTAAGAGCCATTTATACAGAGTCTGATTATTTCAGGGCTTTGTAGAGCCCTTAAGAGATAAAAGCTTTCAAGCAGGACCTGCCCACAGCCAATCTATCCAGGGAATACAAACCCAGCCAGAGAGAGGGAAACTCAGGGAAAAGCTCCACATTGAGACATCAGCAGCGTGCAGGGGAGGTGTCTGTGAGGTTGTGCAGCCTCTGACTGTGGAGACTCCAGGATCAGATGGAATAAAAGCCCTGAGCAGCCTTGTCTGAGCTCCAACTCCTCCTGCTCTGAGCAGGAGATTTGCCCAGAGCCCTCCTGAGGAGCCTCCAAGCTGCATCCTGTGTGCCCACATCAGTCATTAATGGGATATCAGCTCTCTTGGTGCTGCACAATTATTAATTATCCATTGGATAACTCCTCTTAGGCTACCAGCAAACCTCTCCAGCCTTTTTCACCCCTTTTTCGGGGATTCAGCAATGCAGGAAGCACAGGGGCAGCCAACCCTGCAGCCACAAGCAGCAGCATCTTAATTACATCTCCCTGCAAGTACAAGGAATCATTTCAGAAGGAATAAAATACTTGGGTTCTTGGGTTGGTGCTCTCAGCAGAGGCATTTCAGGGTTTTCTGGGCTTGGATTTTAAATAAACGTGGCAGAATTCCCAGGGAACGACGAGGGCTCTGCCACTACAGCAGTAAAGGAAAGATTAGCACTTGGAGGGGAACATTTCAATTTGCCTACAGGTGGCATTTAAACCTTCTTGGCTGGGCCTTTCCCGTCCTCATTCCCTGGAACGGGCTGCCTGCCTGCCTAGCTGGGATAATGAAGTGGCAGCAGTGCAGGAATAATTTTTAAAAAAGAGATTTAATGCCTTTTAATTCAATTTTAAGGGAAATAAGCAGAAGGCTGCATTCATATAGACACAGCCTGGCATGGAGCCTGGAGTTCTTCTCCTTCAAGGATCTGTTGGAATGCCAGGGAAGGAAAAGCCTTTCTAGTTAAAAACTTTGCATTTACCTCCTCAGAGATGCTCCTACTACACCACAGCCAGAGGAGGAACCAATTCTCACTGTAAAGTTCTGAGGGCTGAGCTTTACAGCAGCAGTTGGATGTAATAACAGGGATTTAATAGAAATCCAGAACGTTTGCCTCGCACAGAATGGGGATCAAATGGAAGCAGAACTCTGGAGAGAGGAAAAAACCTTTCAGACAGCCTGGCTCCAGAAAGAGGGGAGGAATGAATATTGGCTGGGTCCTGTGGGATCAGCCCTGCTTGTGGGTTTTATTTTTATTTGGAACATTTAAACAAATAAGTGATTCCACAGCATAAATTCTTGATCAGATTTAATTGTCACGCATTAAAGAATGACCTTGTAATGCCATTTTTGTCTATCAAGAGATTTTTCTCCCCCCAGTTTCAGGCACTTGTTAGTGCCAAAAAATGGCAAATGAAACACTAATGAGAGGGAAAATCGTGTGGGAACCAAGTCCCCTTTTGCTGGGAATGCTGGGATGAGCCTTTGGCTGACACAGGGATGTCCTCGTGGTGTCCCCTCAGTGTCACATACACAGAGTTTCCCTCTCAGCCTGGCTGTGTCCTCCTTGCTTTTGGGCACCACCTAATGGCTCCTCACCGTCTCACAGATCAGGGAAAAACGGGAAAAAGCATTCCCAGTGTTGGTGGCAGCATGAAAAGCAGAGAATTGCCTTAAATCCCTCTCAATTCCTGAGGCAGAGCAAGGTCTGGGTGTCTGAGCCCCATCCCACTTCCCACCCTTCAGCTGGGACAAATTCCTCTCCCCCCTGGGATGGGAAGGGAGCTCACACCCAGTAAGGCCATAAATACAGTCCTGAGTTTTAATTGTGCATGGAATAATGAGTTATAGGAAAGATCTCATTGTGGATCATCCAGATTTATTAGAGACAGTGTTCATGGTGCACGTGGAAGGGTTGGGGCTGCACAGACGTGGAACTGTTTGGATTTGCAGGATTGATTGCAAGTCTTTACCTGTGGGAAGGACAATATTCCTGTGGGGATGAGAGCAGGGAGAGAGCAGGTCAGGGTGGATCTCCTCAGACAAGACAAGTGGTCTCCTCCCAGCTTTGTCCTTCCCAAACCAGAGGAGCCCTGGGGTGAACACATCACCCAACCCTCATCCCTGAGCCAGCCCTCAGCAGGTGCAGGGTTCAGGAACGCGGGGATGAGCGTGGAATGACCATCCCAGAGCCCCACAGAGCCTGGGGTGAGGAAGCACAAAGCATTTCTGCATCACAGATTGTGTCCTGTTGAGATGTTTGTAACCCTTTTTTTGCCATTTTGGTTTTACACCCCAGCTGTTGTTTGTCTTCACCAGCAGGAAAATGGGACTCTTCTTCCTTTCACGGAATCATGGAATGGTTTGGTGGAAAGGGTCTTAAAGCCCATCCAGTGCCACCCCTGCCATGGCAGGGACACCTCCCACTGTCCCAGGCTGCTCCAGCCCCAGTGTCCAGCCTGGCCTTGGGCACTGCCAGGGATCCAGGGGCAGCCACAGCTGCTCTGGGCACCCTGTGCCAGGGCCTGCCCACCCTGCCAGGGAGTGACCACCCCAGCATGTCCACCACAGAGTCACCACCACCATGTAGCCACCATGGGGGCATCCTGCCCACCACAGAGTGACCACCACAGCGCGTCCACCCCAGAGTGCCCAGAACACCCTGCCCACCAGTGTGACCACCACAGAGTGACCACCACAGTGTGACTACTAGAGAGTCACCACCACCATGTGCCCACCTCAGAATGCCCAGAACACCCTGTCCACCACAGAGTGACTACCACAGTGTGTCCACCACAGAGTGCCCATCCCAGAGTGCCCATAACACCCTGCCCACCAGCGTGACCAACACAGAGTGACCACCACAGTGTGACTGTGTGGTATGACCAGAGTCACCACCATGGGGTGCCCACCACACCCTGTCCAACACACACCATGCCCAGAACATCCTGCCCACCACAGAGTGCCCAGGAACACTCTGGCCACCAGCGTGACCACCACAGAGTGACCACCACAGTGTGTCCACCTAAGAGTCACTGCCACCACGTGCCCACCACACCCTGTCCACCACAGAGTGGATCACCACAGCCTGTCCACCTCAGAATGCCCAGAACACCCTGCCCAGAACACCCTGCCCACTCCAGAGTGCCCACCCAAGCTGCCCAGAGCTCTCCTGTGCCACTGCCAGCTCCAGCAGAATCTCCCAAGCCCTGCCAGAGCTGTGCTCTGACAGCGACAGGAGGAGGAGGATTCCTGCAAGGATTTGTCAGTGACACTGGGAAATCATTTGGGGTTTGCTAATTGGATAACAAGGCAATTACAGCCTTGCATGTGTAATTCCCTGCTCTGAGTGTGCCCAGACCATGGGATGAGGATGTCTCGGTGTGGGGAGAGGTTTGGATCAGACCCTGGAGGATCTGATTGTCATCAGAGCCTTGCTCAGACTCGGGGAGAGCCTCCCAGCTCTGCCCCAGGGCCAGGAGAGCCCCAGCCCAGCCCCTGCCCTGCTCTGCCCTTGGTCCTGTGGGACTGCCCAGGGATCCCAACATTCCTGGAAGCTCCTGTGGGATCCACACAGCCCAAACACAGCCCAAACCCCCCACACCCTGCCTGCCCCACCGGGATGGGGCTCACAGTGCCCCACACCCTCCTGGGGCACCCCTGCCCTCCTCTCCTGGACAGCTGAGAAACCTCCTCTCATTCAGCTCCTCCACCACTCTAAAGGGCCAAACTGCCCTTTCCAGAGCAAAGCACCCCAAATTCACATTTCCACTCTTGCCAAGGTGATATTTGTGAAGTTTTCTCCCTTTTTCCAGCAGAGTCATTCAGGTGCCTCCTTTCCCCCCTCCCACCAGAGGAGCAGCAGGGGGACACCAGGAGCACATCTTCAGGCAGGGCTGTGGCAGCACCTGGCTCAAGGAAGCTCCTTCCTTGGGGTTTCACGACATTCCCACCTCTCCTTATTGTTTTATTCCTCGTTTTTCATGAGGAAGAGCTGCCCCACTTCCTCTGCTCTGTGCTCAGTCCACAGAACTTCTGCTGGCACCACTGAGATGTTCCTCAAACGTGGAAGTGTTTCCAGAGCTCCTCTGCTCCTGGATTGCAGGGGAATCCCATCAATCTGTGCAGGACACTTCAGACTTTCTTCAGTTCTGGAGAGACACTTAGTAAAGTGTTAGTAAATCATGGAATCATGGAATGATTTGGGTGGGAAAGGACATTAAAGCCCACCCAGTGCCACCCCAGCCATGGCAGGGACACCTCCCACTGTCCCAGGCTGCTCCCAGCCCCAATGTCCAGCCTGGCCTTGGGCACTGCCAGGGATCCAGGGGCAGCCACAGCTGCTCTGGGCACCCTGTGCCAGGGCCTGCCCACCCTGCCAGGGAACAATTTTTTCCCGAAATCCCAAATTCTGCCAAGTTCTGCATCTCTCTTTAAAGCTTCAGCCCAGCCTGACCCCTTTTCCTTTGGGAATAGGGGATCCAACCTGGTAAATCCACTTTTGGGATCTTCTCCTGCTTAATCCTCTGAGCTCCTGGAGGCCCAAAGTAATTTGGGAATATCCAAGTAAAGCAAGAATTAATGCCTTTAGCAGTGCAATAAGCATAAAATATGGAATATCCTGAGCTGGATCCACAAGGATCATGGATTCCAAGTCCTGGCCCTGCACAGACACCTCAAAATCCCACCCTGTGCTTGGGAGCATCAATCAGCCTTACACCCAGGGAGACTTCTGGGATCACTAAATCTTTATTTACTCCATTTCCTCCCTCTGTCTACTCTAAAATGTCACTCTTTTATTTTACTGAAGGAGTTTTACACCCTGAGTCTCAGATTTAGCTGTAATTCTGACAGAATTGTCTTTGACCGTGCTCATAAATCTGTTCTCTGCCAAAAAACTTTGATTTTTGCTTTGTTTTGCACTGGAATCAGGCACACTGTCAGTGCTAGGTGGAAATGTCACAAAACTACATCACTATAATTTTTATGTCCCTGTTGCAAAATGCCTTTGTGCTGTGTTTGCATTTTGAATTTGCTGCTGGAACAATAACATCCCATTTGGGTCACAATCAGGGGCCTTGTGCTAGGATAAAATTTTATGCCTAATCAGAATAATTTGGGTTGTTTTGTGGGCATTTGGAGGTTTGTGATGTCCCAAACCATTCGCTTTGTTGCTTTTAAGTGGCCAGGTGTGCTAAGCAGGGGCTTTACTGTCAGTCAGCCACCCATAATTGGCTTTGGAAGCAGAGCCTTGTGGTTTTCAGAATATTTACAAGCAAGTGGTGACATTTTCGACAGATCAGGCAAAGCTGCTGACTCGAAAGAGCCTCGTTTTTGTCAGTATCAGCAACACGACCTCCCTGGTTTGGGAGGAAAGGGAAGGGATTGTTTTGTTTAGAGCTGACAATGAGGTGTCACAGCTCTTCTCAGATTCACAGGGTTTTCCTAATGCAGCTCAGGGACAGAAACTGCACTTGGAGGTTTGGATCCAACTCCAGCCAGGGAAAGCTTTGTCTTAGGGAATGTTTTATTAGGATTACCTACAGAATCATAAAATTATGGAATGGTTTGGGTGGGAAAGGACCTTAAAGCCCACCCAGTGCCACCCCTGCCATGGCAGGGACACCTCCCACTGTCCCAGGCTGCTCCAGCCCCAATGTCCAGCCTGGCCTTGGGCACTGCCAGGGATCCAGGGGCAGCCACAGCTGCTCTGGGCACCCTGTGCCAGGGCCTGCCCACCCTGCCAGGGAACAATTCCCAATTCCCAATGTCCCATCCAGCCCTGCCCTCTGGCAGTGGGAGCCATTCCCTGTGTCCTGTCCCTCCAGGCCCTTTTCCAGTCCCTTTCTATCTTTCCCTTCAGGTCCTGAAAGGCCAAAATTGGGTCAGCCCAAAGTTTGGACAATCCCAACCCTCCCGAGTCTTTCTACAGCAGCCCAGGGTTAGGAAAATTCCAATTTCTCCTTATCAACAAACACATTGAGCAGAGATGCATTGCCCCTTATCACATTCCCAGGGGAGATTCCTTGTGGGGGCACACACAGGGTCTGGCTGTGAATCATTGAAATTCAAGATTAATTCTAAAACAGTCATAATTCTATCCTTCCTGAGAGCAATCCCAGAACCTGGAGTCAAAGACAGCCTGATGAGACTGGGAGAATCTTCTCTGTGGCCATGTCTGCAGGGTCTTTGGGAGCTGCCACGGGACACCACAATCCCATGAAATCCATGATATTTTGTCTTTTTCTCCTCAGACTCAGTTCTGCATCGCTCCCCAAGCTGTGACAGTCACCACAAAAACGGTGACACATTCCTGTCTAAGCTTCACACCTCCAGCTCTTCAGGAGGCTGAAATTCAGCACTAGAGTTGAGCCCAGCTGAAAAGCCAGCTTGGATTTAGGTTCCAAGATGGAAATAACCTGATGTTGGCAAACTGGTATTCTGGGAGGTAACCATAGAAACACTCCCAGGGATGGATGGGGGAGATTCAGATTTGCAGGGAGGCAGGAGCAGGCTCTGGATCCGTTTTTGTTGGTGTGAGGGCACCACCTTGGTGAGGGATTATTGATTGCATTAAGGAGCTGCCTCCATGCAGCTGTGGGTGATTCCCACATGGATGAGAGCCCCTCTTCACAAAGGAACAGCAGCTCCTGTGGGTTCCCACATGCAGGTGTTCTTTCCATTATTATTCCATTATTCCATTGTGGAGTGTGAGCACAGTGATTGGAGTGCCCCAAACTGGAAACTGGGACCAAATTGCTGCTGCCCTTGGAGCCAGAGGTTGGATGTTGTGGAAGAGGCTCCTGCTTTTAAAACTAGGAAGAGTCCAAGGAGTGCAGGGGAGAACTTCCCAATTTGGCAGAGGGATGAAATTCTTCTCCTGTGAAGCAGCTGAGTGAGATGGAGAGGAGAAGGCTCCAGGGAGAGCTCAGAGCCCCTTGCAGGGCCTGAAGGGGCTCCAGGAGAGCTGGAGAGGGACTGGGGACAAGGGATGGAGGGACAGGACACAGGGAATGGCTCCCAGTGCCAGAGGGCAGGGCTGGATGGGATATTGGGAACTGGGAATTGTTCCCTGGCAGGGTGGGCAGGCCCTGGCACAGGGTGCCCAGAGCAGTTGTGGCTGCCCCTGGATCCCTGGCAGTGCCCAAGGCCAGGCTGGACATTGGGGCTGGGAGCAGCCTGGGACAGTGGGAGGTGTCCCTGCCATGGCAGGGGTGGCACTGGATGGGCTTTAATGTCCCTTCCCACCCAAACCATTCCATGGTTCCAGGACACAGCCCCGATCTAAAGTCCAGCAAGTGCCATCCCAAACACCCCCAGCAGCTCTCAGCCCTCCCCAGGCAACCCAGGCCTGGCAGAATTCCAATTCCCAAAACACAGATTTGCACCAGTCCTTGTAGGTGTGAACAGCTTTTTATTTATTGCATCCTTCTGCTTTTAGAAACTCAACACTGATCTCTCTGTTTGCCAAAAAAAGCCTGTGCCACTTGTGTGACACAAAAACCTGGGGACATTTTCCATCCACTTTGCAAGAGCAGGCACAATATTTTGGACAAGTCTCCCTATTGATGAACTTCCACACACATGAAAATCCAAATCAAACCTGATTGTCTTTGGTGTTGTAGCCCTGTGCTCCCCACACTTGTTTGGATAATCTCTAATGAACCATTAGGTGGGAATTGGAAGAGCAATCAGGGTTGGTTTTTTTTTCACAATACTCCTGTAAGATTCCATGTTTATTTTAATTATATTGAGAACCAGGAATCCTTCATGGAAACTTGTTCTGAGCTGTTGCTGCTGTGACAGTAAAAAACAAACAAAAAGGAGAAATAAACCCATGAACTCAGTAAAACCACCCCGATATTAGGATATTTCTCCACTTTATCCTCCCTGCCTGCCACTGGACCTACAGAATAAGCAAAGCCTGGACAGAGAATCCCAGAATTGTCACAAAACCATGGAATGGGTTGGGTGGGGAGGGACCTTAAAAACCATCCAGTTCCAGCCCCTGCCCTGGGCCTTCCATGGACCAGGAGCAGAGGAGATGAGGCGCAGGACGGGCTCAGCACAGAGATCCCATTCCAGAGGTTTCCCAGAAGGAAGGATGTGGGTCTAAGGTCAGGACATTGCTGTTTATGGACATTCCTCCATGGAAATTACATTCCATACATCTCCACAACAAAAACCCTGCTGTGAGCCCCAGGCACCATCAACTTCTCCCCTAAAAAACTCTAAAAACACTACAAAGGACCAAGGCTTGAATGGTCCCATGGAGACTTTATTGTCTTTGTTTTTAATTCTTGCTTTAAATTCAGTACAATTCAGCTACTTCTTGTAGGCATTCCAGAATCGTGGAATCACTGAGATTGGAAAAGCCTTCCAGGATCACCAGTCCCAGCTGTGCCTGACCCCACTCCAATCCTTCCTTGGGCACCTCCAGGGATGGGGACTCCAGATCTCCCTTCCAAGGCCTGACCACACTTTCCATGGGGAAATTCCTCCTGATGTCCAACCTGAGCCTCTCCTGGAGCAGCCTGAGGCTTTTTCCTGCCATCTGCGAGTGTCCCCATGGGCTGAGGACTCACAGGGGTGAATCTCACAGGATCACCCTCACTGGAGCTCATTGTCACAGGCTACAAACCCTGCTTGCACCAGGAAAAAAATTATCTGGGAAAACAAATCTCCTATTTCCACCCCAAACCCTGGTGTCCTGACAATGGTACAACACACAGACAGACACAGCTGACTTATTTGTCTTTTCTTTTCCCTGTGTCAAAGGCTAAAATAAACCCAGAGCAGAATCCAAACCCAAAAAATCAGCCCCATTTCTCCCTTTCCAACGAGCTCCTGTTAATAAATTAGGGCTGATGATATATTTGAGGGGGACACAATCCTGCCCTTTCTTTGTGGTATCTGGACAGCTTCTCTATAAAATTAATAACAAGAATTAAATCCCCAGTGAGCTCCAGGCAGTATCTGATCCTTCTCCCTGCCAAGGACAAAGCTCTGCTCTGTGTGGCTTTAACAGGGCTCTGATAACCAGAGCAGAAGAGAAGAATTGGATTTTAGCACAAAGAATTTTAGAGATTTTCAAATATAGTCCCAAAAGGAACGTGAAACCAAACATTGATATTTTCTTCCTGGGTAATTCTGGAGGGGGAAATTCCAAGCAGCCAATGAAAGGATTTAATTTGGACACAATGCAGCGGGATTTTGATTCTGAAATTGGATAATCAATTACAATATATTATACTATAAACATATTGGTCTCTGCAGTCTGGCAGGCAACAGTTGGAAAAGAAAGTGGGGAAAGTTTCCATTGCAATATCCTGCAGGGATCAAAAATCCTGCACTTGGAGAGTCAAGACAGGAGGAGGCAGAGGGAAACCCTGGAGGCCTTTGGTGTGGAAGGAGCTGTGGTCACATGGAATTTGTTGAGGCTGATGCAGACCCCTCTGAAATGATGGTGGCCCAAAGCAGAGGGACTGGGCAGCTCCTGGGTCACACTCATGGCCAGCACTCCAGAGGCAGCTCCTCCACCAGGGATTCCTGCTCACTTCTGTCACTGGGAAGGGATGTGGAACTACAGAAGCATGGAAAATCCTGAGCTGGGAGGGACCTAAAAGAGCTGGAGAGAGACTGGGGACCAGGGATGGAGGGACAGGACACAGGGAATGGCTCCCACTGCCAGAGGGCAGGGCTGGATGGATGGATGGATGGATGGATGGATGGATGGATGGATGGATGGATGATGGATGGATGGATGGATGGATGGATGGATGGATGGATGGATGATGGATGGATGGGTGATGGATGGATGGATGGATGGATGGATGGATGGATGGATGGATGATGGATGGATGGGTGATGGATGGATGGATGGATGGATGGATGGATGGATGGATGGATGGGTGATGGATGGATGATGGATGGGTGGATGGATGGATGGATGGATGGATGGATGGATGGATGGGATGTTGGGAAGGAATTGTTCCCTGGAAAGGACCCACCAGGAACATCAAATCCAGCTCCCAGCCCTGCACAGACTCACCCATAATCCCACCAGGACCTGATGGAATCAAAATACTCTGTCAGCACTAAGGCCCATCTTCCCATTCCCTGATCTCCATGTGAGAACAGGGAGAAGGAAAACACAATTTTCTCCTTGTACTTGGAGCATCTTGTGGTAACCACAGCTCAGGACTCAGTCTGAGGGCTTCAAGTTTGTTTTTACAAGTAAAAAAAAAAAAAGAAGATAAAAAGGAAACAAAGAGAAACAATCCTCTGAGGGTTTCAGGTGAGTCCTTGTGCTCAATAACACCTCATGTCCTTTCTCCAGGTGTTTCTTTAGGCACAGATGGAATTCCCTGATCCATCCAGACACCAAGAACAGCAGTTGTAGAATTCAGACTTATTCTGGGGGAAAAAACACCAAATTAAATGAAATTTTGAATGAAAAAACACAAACCATTCCATCGAGCCTGGTCTATATCTGCTCTCATATCATCCTCTTCCCTGGCTGCCCATTTCCACTGCACAGTCTCAGGAATTCCCATTCCCGCTCCATTCTGTCATTTAGGAGTTGCTCCTGTATCCCTGTTCCAGCTGAGCCAGCCCAGCCTCCCTTGTCCATCCTGGAGGCCACCCCAGGTCTCTGTCCCTCTTGTTGCCTTTCTCTGCTCCAAAGTCTCTTTTCCCGCCTGTTCCTGCTTTTCCAGCCCAGGGATCAGGTGTGCACCCTGGAGGAGCAGGAACACCTGGAGTCCTCTCCATCCCTTCACTCTAACATCACCTGAAGGATCTGTGGCATCCCCGTGCCTGAATGTGCAGAGGATTCCTCAGAGCTGCTCCAGGATTTCCCTCTGTGAGTCTCTGTCTGAAGTTTCTCTCATCTGCCTCATGATCATCATGAAAGGACAGAAATTGGGACCACCAAAGAAGACCCTGGCTGGAATCCTGGTCTTGCTGGAGATGGTTGCTCTCCAAGATCCCGAAAACCTTGCTGGTTTGCCAAGCTATTTTTTGCAGGTGTGTTTTCTACCATGGGACACTGAGCCTGCTGAAAAAAGAAGGGTCACCTTGCACTTCTTCGCCTGCACTCACTTTTGCAACAATGGCCCTGGAATTTCCCCACCACTCAGCCTGGCTAGACTTTTCTGGGGTAACCTTTGGTGGTCCCCAGGGAAGACCCCTCATCTGTTTTACAACTACCGTGTGAGGTGTGCACAGGGGTCTTAGGTTGAGGGAAGAGATGAGGACCTGACTCCATGTTTCAGAAGGCTGATTTATTATTTTATGATATATATTACATTAAAACTTTTCTAAAAGAATAGAAGAAAGGATTTCATCAGAAGGCTAGCTAATAATAGAAAAAGAAAAAAATATAACAAAGGCTTATGGCTTGGCTCTCTGTCCAAGCCATCTGGGCTGTGATTGGCCATTAATTAGAAACAACCAACATGGGCCAATCACAGATGCACCTGTTGCACTCCACAGCAGCAGATAATCAATGTTTACATTTTGTTCTTGAGGCCTCTCAGCTTCTCTGGAGGAAAAATCCTCAGGAAAGGATTTTTCATAAAAGATGTCTGTGACACCACCGTGACAGATGGACTGAGATGGGAGCAGCCTCTCCCTCAAGGACTGAGACAAGAAACCCCTCTGTGGAGGAGCTCCTCCTCCTCCCAAGGGCTGGGACTGAAACCCAGGGCAGGTGTGTGGGGCAGGCATGCTGACCAAAGCCAGATATTTTCCTGCAGGTGTGAGCAATGGGCCAAGAAGACAATGGCTCTCACCCACTGCTGAGAACATGGACTGTTTGTGCCCTTCTTCAATGCCTTCTTTCCCCTCAGCCATTACAATGGACTATTCTTAATTACAGTTGATCTGATTTCAAGACCTATCCCCCTCCCCCAGGTTCTTTACAGTCCTTTTTGTCGTGTCCGTCCCCACCCCCCCCCCCACCAAAAAGGACTATAAAGAACCTTGAATTGACCAGAATCTCTGAGATCTCCTCTGACATGACCAGGTGAACTCCATCGCCTGAAGACTTCAAAAGACTTCAATTGCTCTACATTTGGTAGCCATATACCTTCCTTCTCTTCCTCCCTCTCTTTTCCCTATTCTTTCCTTTTTCCTCAATCTCTCCTAATGCATTTTGCTGTGGTCATACAATAAAGGTGCATCTGGTTTTGATTATTACTGCAATCCCCTGTGCTGTGTTGGTATTTTGCACTCTGAGATCGATTCCCGAACCATCTCAAATCCCGTTTGTAAGGACGGATCGTGACACCCTCCTGGGCAGGAGCAGCCACTCCAGGGCACACCTTGGGAAGTGGCTGGTTTTGCTTGGCAATTGTTGCATTTCCTTGGAATTTCTGGATCATGGAGCATCCCAAGATCCTGCAGCCGCTCTTTGCCATCAGCTGCCATTGCCCCCTCCAAGGTGGGAATGATGTGGGAAGAGCCCATTTTGCTCAGCAGATTGGATTTCTCCTTCCAGCTGAACTGAGGGAAGGAGATGAGGCTGAGTTTACTCATCCTAGGGAAAAAAAAAAACACAGCAGCAAATTAAGAGTTCTGGAGAACAATTTTCCTAATTAACTCCCAGACTCCAAGCCCCAGACCTGGTGTATTTATTAATCTTATGACTCAGAAATGCATTTTTCTATACATGGCTCATCTGTCTTGTACTTTAACTGCTATTCTGTGTCCATCTTCAGGAACATTGGCTGAAAAATATTGGACATAAAAAAGAATGGATGGGTGAAACCTAATACATGTAAAGAAACTCCTAGATTTTACTGCTTTCCCTACATTCTTGTCATGTTGAGGAATGTAAGGAATTTCCCAGCACAAGAAGGGCAATAACACTGAGCAACTTTAACATGCTGTATAATAACCTGGAATATTAAAATTAATTGCTTAATTGAAAGGAATTGGGTGAATTAGTACAGCAATACAACCTCCAAAGTGGAGAAAGTGCTTAAAAATTCACTATTTATTATTTGTATTTTA
This sequence comes from Ammospiza caudacuta, assembly GCF_027887145.1. NCBI lineage: Eukaryota > Metazoa > Chordata > Aves > Passeriformes > Passerellidae > Ammospiza > Ammospiza caudacuta. Next base: position 2,889,007 of record NC_080610.1, read on the forward strand.
TGTATTTTTTACTATAGAAAACAGAAAGGCTCCTTGCACACTCCAGACATCTCAGTCTATAGATCCACATAATTCAAATGCATTCCACCAAATCACACTTTCTGAATTAGTGCATACATGGATTGCTTATCAAATGGACCTGACCTGGAAAATGCAGGGAAGTGGAAATGTTAAATTCATTAGGATAAAGGTTCCAAGAAAAATAGGTCTCTTCTCTCTTCTCTTCTCTTCTCTTCTCTTCTCTTCTCTTCTCTTCTCTTCTCTTCTCTTCTCTTCTCTTCTCTTCTCTTCTCCAATTTTTTTTTATTTTTGTGTCACTCAAATGCAAAGTGAAGAGCAATGAAAAGGGGGCCTGGCTGGGACCTTCTGACCTGCAGAGGTTCAGCAGATGATGCTGCTGAAGGTCCCCCTGCCCTGGATGCCTGGGCAGGGGTGGGAAGAGGAGATCCAGTGAATTGCAGTGGGGGCAAGACAGAAATTTGGAATTTTTTTCCTGTACCAGGGGAGGATCTTGAAATCCCTGGAAGAAGATGCTGAGGACGATGGAGACCTGAGTGTGAGGAGCTCTCCAGCCTCCTGTTTGCCAGCAGTGTTCAGGCCCTGGCTGGAAGGCATCTTCCAAAAAAAAAAGAATGCAAAAGGCTTCACATGACTTTCCTGATCATCCTTTCGGAAGGAACAGATCCAAGGGGAAGCTGGGTGTGAAAGCACCACCCAACCTCCTGTGAGATGTTCCTCCCCTGCTCCTCTCACCTGAGCACCCATCACTCCTCCCTGGATAAATCCTGATGTCCCTAAAAATATTTATTCTGAATATCTTGCTGTGGGCCCCATTCCCTGGGGAAATCCTGCAGCTGGGAGTTTAATCACCCAGCTCCTCATTAGTGTGTCCTCTCCACCAGCCACTGCTCAGCCCCAGAGCCACAGATCTGACCACCAACTCCAATCTGGACAAACTCCAGCAGGTTAATTGCTTTATTTAAAGCAAATTTATTTAAATTACTGCCTTTCCAATTAGTTCAGCTCAGATTCCAACACTTTCAACTCAAACCCATGGCACAGCAGAGCTTCTTTTGGAGAGCAAAATCACTCCTTCCCTGCCTTTAGGGATAAAAGTTTGGGTCATTATATTTTGCCTCAGTCCCCTAGGATTACCCAGCACATCTGAAATCTGGAGTTTCATCACAAACACATAAGGAAATGTGAAATTATTGTCTGGAGCATTTCAGGATTCTGTTACAAACTGGAGATCTTCTTGTCATTACCAACTCTTTCCATAGGCACTATTTTTTTCCTGGGAAGCTTTGAACCCCATTAGCATAATAAGCTGTTCCTCAAATCCTGATTGCTAATTAAAGCCATATATTATTGTCAGCTCCCCCATTGCCGTGTGAGCTCAGTTTTCTCTCATTAAAGTGTAATAAATGCTTCTTTTTCTCCTTTCTATTTTGTTTCCCCTTTTCCATCCTTTTTTTTAACTTGCAAAAACAAACTCAGAGCAAACTTACATAAAACTGGATTAGTTCTTTTCCTGCTTTCTGGAGGGAAACTCTACAGCTTATTCAGCACATTTTCCATGTGTTTTCCACAAATAAAGACTGTATTGACTCCCAAAGATACCACACAGCTCCGGAGCTAATTAAAGTCAGCCTCTGTGCAATTATCACAGCACAGGGAGAGCACTAACAGCTAAAAATGCACAGATTTTCTTTGAAACTCAACCCTGGAGTTACTCTGTGCAAATACTAAATGAGGAAGTCAATTCAAAAAAAAAAAAAAAAAAAACAGGGAATGATGGTTGTTCTCAGCACAGAGGGGGTTTAAACAGCTCAGGAGTCCCACAAGGGTTCCATGACCCAAAATTAGGAGACAAAAGGAGATGTGGGATGTTAGATTGGAACCCAGCTGGGACAGGCTGAGCAGCCTCTTCCCACAGAGGAAATATCACCAGAAATGTCCATGAGGCTCCAGAGGAGTGAGAAAAAACAAGCTGTGAAGGGAAGGAGAACAAAGAAAATGTTGGACTTGGTAATCTTGGAGGTCTTTTCCAGTCTTCATGATTCCATGAACGCCTGGCTGGAGAGGCTGTAAGGATCCCCTACTCCAGAGTTGGATGTGTGCCCCATGGATGGATTCCAGAGCATGCCACAGGTTGTCTTTAAACATTCCTGAGTTTCCCATAGAGGGAATCACCCCTGTGTGGGTGAACAGGATGTGTTGGGAAACAAAACCACCTGGAACTGGCTCAGTGGGTCAGAGCAGGGTGCTGGTACCACCAAAATCGTGGATTTAATCCCTGTATGAGACATTCACCTTAGAGCTGGGCTTGGTGATCCTTGTGGGCCCCTTCCAACTCAAATATTCTGGGATTCTGTGTGAAATTTAATCCTTGCAGAAGAGTCTGAGCCTGCCAGAGGGCAGGACTGGATGGGATATTGGGAATTAGGAATGGTTCCCTGTGAGGGTGGGCAGGCCCTGGCACAGGGTGCCCAGAGCAGCTGTGGCTGCCCCTGGATCCCTGGCAGTGCCCAAGGCCAGGCTGGACACTGGGGCTGGGAGCAGCCTGGGACAGTGGGAGGTGTCCCTGCCATGGCAGGGGTGGCACTGGATGGGCTTTAAGATCCTTCTCATCCCAATGCAGCCTGTGTTTCTACCATTCCAACATGGAATTGCAGGAGTCACATCCAAGTGTTTAAATCCTGGAACACTGAAGGTGAGCTCAGGGCTGGAGAGAGGCCCAGGCCAGGCTGTCCCTGCTCCTCCCATGGAGAGAGGATTGTGGTGTTTGTGAGGGTCCCCAGGACGAGGTGAGAGATGAGAATCTGACTCCATGTTCTTAGAAGGCTGATTTATATTATATTATATTATATTATATTATATTATATTATATTATATTATATTATATTATATATTAATGCTATACTAAAACTATACTAAAGAAAGAGAAAATATACATCAATGTTTAACAAGAATGATAATGAAAGCTCATGACTGACTCCTCAGAGTCCAACACAGCTGATGGTGATTGATCATTAAGTAAAAACAATTCACATTGAACCAATTAAATATGCACCTGTTGGTAAGCAACCTCCAAACCACATTCCCAAGCAATCAGATAATTATTCTTGTCAGTCTTTTCTGAGGCTTCTCAACTTCCCAGGAGAAGAAATCCTGGCCAAATGATTTTTCAGAAAATATCACAGTGACAGAGGATGTGCGACAGGACCGGCTCTGTGTTCTCCCAGCTCCTGATCCTTACTTTCTGTCATGAAACAGCAGTTTCCAGAAAAAGGAACAGCCCAACCAAAACAAGCTGGGATTTTGGAGTCTCTCCATGGTCTTTGGGAAAGACTCTGCCATGGCAGAGCAGGAATCAGGGCAGAGCAGAAATCAGGAAAGAAATTTCTTCTATCCTGGGAATAAATATTCATGCCATTCACTGCAGCATTTCCCAGGCATTGACACAATTTTCTCCAAAAACCCATTGAAGATTTTCAGCCAGGAAGGTTCCTCTTCCTGTCGGGTTGGATACAAGAGAGGGATAAAAGTGGAAGAGTGGCAAGGAGGGGGTAGATTCCAAGTGACCTGGCAGCTGGGAATGAGGCCTGGAAAACAAATGTGGGAAACCCATCTCTTACCCCTATTGCTGTGTTTTGGGAAGCAGAACCTCTGTGCAGGATAAGGGAGGTGTTTGGAAAGATTTGGAGGAAAATTCTTCCTCCCCAGTGGACTAAAAGCTCCATAACCATGCTGTGGGATCCAAAAAAACCTAGGGACATTTATAAGTGTAGGAAAAGTCCAGCAATGTAGGGGAAAACACAGGAATTGTGCAAAAAGCTCAAAAGAAAAAGTTCCTCTGAGAAGTGCCTGCAGTGCAGTGTTTCCATTTTACTCCCTCACCTCTCCAAATTAAATTAATTAAAAAGTATTAGCAGGAGTTATTAATCTTTCTGTAATTGCTATCTCAATAATAAGGAATTGATTAATGATTGCACTAGGAATTATAATAATAATTATTAAAATTTATGCTGGCCACTAATTACCAAATTCCTGCTAATAGGTGCAATAGAATCATTGAACTTTCCTTGGAGGAGTCAGAAAAGTGAGAGGAAACACAAAGCTTTTGGGAGCTGTGGAACTGAATCCTGATGAGAATCATCCCAAGCCTGTCCTGACCTCGGTGCTGAGGTTCCTGCAGGGAATGGTGGGATGTGCTCAGAGACACAGGACACACAATTCCTGCTACTGCATCACCACACAGACCCCTCTGATGCCCTCCAGCCTCCTGGAGTTCAGCAAATTCCTAAATTAAGGCCTTTCTCAGAAGAGGGCTCAGCTGACCTTGGCAGTGCTCTGGTGAAATCAGAGGAAATCATGGAATTATGGAATGGTTACGGTTGGAAAAGCCCTTTAAAAAAGCCACAACACCCCCACATGAAAATGAGAAATGCATTTATTTTATTTCACTTTCATTAACAGCAGCTACAAATGGCCCCAGAAGCAGAGGAACCAGGGACTGTGGACTTTGTCTTCTGCTCCCACCAAGATCTGCACTGGAACATCTCCTTCCACCCCAAATGGACAATTTCCACTCTCCCAGGTTCCTCCAAGCCCCATCCAGCATGGCCTTGGACACTTCCAGGGATGGGACAAAAACAGAAAGAAAATGGGGACAAAGAAAATGAAGAGATCAAATTTTCCTTTACAAGGACTTCTACTGGAGACCCAGAAGCCTGGAAACTTCTTAAGGTAATTAGCTCAAAACGAGGTAGTTAAGAATATCTACAGTGGAAGGAATCCTCATATGATGATTTTACAGTTAATATTTAATAATGGTCCTAAAAATACCTGTCTGAGCACAGTGGAAATTGTGGAGCCTCCGGGAGGTAGTTGGGCAAAAGTCCAAAGAGATATTTTTTATTTTCTGAGTTTTCAGAGGTGTGGGTCCCTCTCACACCTTGCTGCTGTCATTCCTGGGGTGCCAGGACTTTTTCCCCATATTTTGCCATTTTTTAAAGCTGTGTTAAAAATTCACCTGGCCCAGATCAAAAAATGCTCAAGAATTGGTCTTTGCATCCTTGGAAAACTCTGTCAGCTCTGCCTTCCTCCTGCTGGATATTCCCTGGATGTGGCAGGTGGAGAAGTTGAGGCCAATCCCAGCTGGCTCAGTCAACTCTACGAGGTCTTGAATTTGATTTTTGTGGATCAAAAGATCTTCCACCTCGTGATTCCTGAGTTTTCCAAGTGGGCTGAGATCCTCCCACTGTGCAGCAGGAGATGGGAAGCACAGACCATGAACTCCATGAGCTTTGAGGCACCAACAATTCCCACAAAAAGGCCAGGCATGGAGCCCTCTGGAGAAGGGAAGAACACATTTACCCACCTTGAAGGAAATTGAAGTCCTGGTGGTTCTGTAGAGGTATCATTTTCCTGGCAGTGCAGAATTCCACAGGATTGCTCCTTCCTTCACTTCTTCCATGCTATCAGCACATCCCTGTCCCAAAGGGAAAACTGAGCCCTGAGAAAGGCTGTGGAAGGAGCACATTTCCCAGTGGATGTTATTCCAATGAGAGCACGAAATCCTGAAAGAGGCACAGCTCAGGCCTCGTTCCCACTTGGTTTAAGTCCAGACTTTCACCTTAGGCCTGGGCTCAAGCTGGTTTTTGTTGGGATTTTCACCTCCATGTTTTACCATCCCTTCTACATCCATAAGGAGGTGGTTGGTCCTGGCTGCTGTGGGAAGGCAGAAAAACTCCAGGGCTGGGCAGGCAGGGATTTTTAAATTGTTATTTCTATTTTTCTTTTTAATTTTTATTTTAATTTATTAGATTTTCAAGTAACTCTAACGTGACAAAATCTTACCAGACAGGATGGCTGAATTCCCGACAGGAACCAGAGCTATCCCAGGACCAAAGCCAGGAATTTGCCTCTTTCCCAAGCTGCATCCTCTCATTTTCTCCTGTGAAGTTCAAGAGAACTGTGAGTATTGAGGACAATCACCCAGCTGTGTTGTAGGACATTCCCAGGCCTGAGTTCACAGAATTCACAGAATTCTCAATATGACTAGGCTGGAAGAGACCTTCAAGGTCATTGAGTCCAGCCCATGCCCTAACACCTTGTTCTCCCCCTGCTCTCCAGAATTCCATGGCTTGGTGCCCTCCTCTCAGTGCCTATTTTTATGCACATTCCTCAGGGAGAAGACACCCCATAACATGGAATCACAGGGAAAATCCATCTCTTCCTTGGGACATTGGCCACAGAACTTGAGGAGAAAGGGGTAAGGGGATAAGGGATAACTTAGAAAAACAGGGGAAATAACAGAGTAATAAATGATGGATGTACCTAAATGTCTGCTTTGTGCCAGGGGTGACAGCAGCAGACACCACCCACAAGGCCCGGCCTAACTGAGCTTTCCCACAGGCTCTGATGGAGCACAGAGGCCATCAAAAGGATCATGGAATGGTTTGGGGAAGGGACCTTAGAGCCCATTTTGGGCAGGGACAGCTCCCAATGGGCCGGGATGCTCGGTGAGGAGGGAGCAGGGATCATCTGAGGGCAGCTGGGAGCTCCTCAGGCCTTCCCAAAGACACAGCTGCTGTGAGCACTCACATTGATCTCCCCAGGCCCCCCATCCATTCTGGGCTCCACAGGACACTTAATCTTCCTGAGGAATAAATACCCTCAATTACTGCAGAGAGAAGAGCAGCAGTGTATTTATTGGGAGGAAATCGAAAGTAATTACTGTGGAAAAAGTTATGCTGTGGCCTGGAAGTGCAATGCATTATCTGTCATGGCAAGGCCCAGTCCATCATATCCCCACCAATAACCCAGGAGAGGCTGCAGGAGCAGCACAGAGGGATCAAACCCTGCAGGGGGATCAAACCCTGCTGCTCGGGCAGGATTGAATTTTCTGTCCCTCAATCACCCCTTTTGTCCTGGCTCCCTTAACAGGACGATCAGGGCTGCCTGCACATCACTCCAGGCTGGCTTCCCACCCTCTCTCCAAGTCCCTTTGTGCCAAACCTGTACTCCTCAATCCCACAGCAGTCTCCTTTTGTTTCTTCCCCACCTTTCCTATTGGAATGTGCCCCTTGTTGATGGAGTGACAAAACGATCCTTTGTCTCCTTTAAAAGGAAAAAAGCCCAGAAGTTTCTCTCCTCAATTAGGTAAAAAGACACCTCATAGGACCTGGGGGACTTCACCTCAAACTTAGGATAGCCAATTTGTCAGGAGCCAAAAAGTCCCAACTAAGAAATTTACTGGAAAAAGAAGAGAACAAAGGAAGTAATCACTTTTGTGAGGTGTTTTACCAGGGGCAAGAGCCTCTTGCCCCTGGCTCAGTTTTTCTCTGTAAAGAGCTTTGTTATTTTGCCTTTTATTAAAACTTTTCTGTTTCCAACACTACCACAGAAGCCATCCTGCTGATTTTATGCCTTCTAAGGTAGCTGAGCTATCTTAGGTGTGATATAAATCTCCAAGAGCTCATGAGACCTGGCTAGAGGAGACCCCTCTATCACTTTCCCTCTGAACCCACCATCACCTCCTGTTTTCCTGCTGGGCCTTCCCTTTGTCCCCAGGCTTTTCCAGGAACAGGAGTATTTCTGCTGCTCTGATGCCACATCAGGTCAGGACACCCCTTTCCTGAGCTCCTGGAAAGCTGGTCCCCAAAATTCCATTGTCACTATGATATTTTTCTGGAAAATCCCTTCACCAGGATTTTTCTCCTGAGAAGCTGAGAAGCCTCAGAAAAGAAATGTAAACAATAATTATCTGATTGCTTGGAATGTGGTCTGGAGGTTGCTTACCAACAGGCGCATCTTTGATTGGTTCCATGTGATTTGTTTTTTATTAATGATCAATCCCAGTCCAGCTGTGTCAGACATTCCGGTCAGTCACGAGTTTTTATTATTCATTCTTGTCTAGCCTTCTGATGTATCCTTTCTCTTTCTTTAGTATAGTTTTAGTATAGCATTTTCATATAATGTGATGTGATTGATGTGATAATGTAATGTAATATAATATAATATAATATCAGCCTTCTGAGAACTTGGGAGTCAATTATCATCTCTCACCTTGTCCTGGGACCCACAACAGCACCACAACAATTGGTGCCCACATTCCATGGATAATCCAGCTCAGCAGATCAACCATTAACAGCTCTCCTAGCCCTCCTTCTTTTAGATGAGAATATGAAAGGTTTGGGCAGAGGTGCCCATCTCAAAACACCTCCATTCCTTGACTCTAATGACCTCTCCTAGGTCGTTCCTTTAGGGATCATTCCAGGGATCCCTTGAAGCAACCAGAGCTCAAATTGCTCCCAAGGAAAAGCCCAAAGGAATATTTGTCTGCCACATTCAGAATACACAGCAGAGTTATCTTGGCTGTGAGGAGGAAAGTTCTGAGTAGCTGGACTGAACCTTGTTTTTATTTATCTCCCCCTCCATGAGTAATTCCTGGCTGTGGGTGATGCCGTCAGGAGCATCCAACTCACAGGATGTCCCAGCTGGAATGTGGGGGTCTATAATGTCCCCATAGAGAGAATTTTGACATTAAAAACCCTTCCATGTACTCCCATAGGCCTATCTTTGACATTTACCCAAACTGGACCCTCTGACATCCCCATCACCACCGTCTGCACCTCCCACCATCCCAATTATTTCTCTGCATTGAGGAAAATTGGCTTTTCCTGCGTCTACAACGTGATCTGCCCCTGCTGGCTTTGAATGCGGCAGTGTCCCTTGAGCCTGAGCTGCTGCTGTCTCTATTTGCTCTGAAAACAGCCAGTTAAGTCTCTGCCCGTGCTTTAGGAAGCTCTCAGCAAACTGCCCAAGGAAAAAACTCTTTCCAGGAGTTGTGGCAACCTTTACACAGCGTTAAACTGATTAAAACCACTTGGAGCTGTTGGGAAGTGGCAGTGCTGATGTTCCAACACCCTCTGCCACTCCGTGAGGGCCTTCAGGAGCTTCTGATACACCCAGGGGTGCCCAGGGTGGGGTGTTGGGGTGTCTGTGCAGGGCCAGGAGGTGGGCTGGAGAATCCTGTGGGTGCCTTCCAGCTCAGGATATTCTAGAGTTCTCTGAACACCTCCTCAGTGTGGGTTGTGTTTTATGGTTATTGTCTTGGTTTGAACAGATAAGTGTCTGCTAAGGAAGGCAGGAGCATCCCCTGAAATGGAAAATGCAAACCCCCTCCCTCTGAATTGTTATAATTCTGAAATTAAGGGGCTCTCAGGCAAAGATATGGGAACAGGAATAACAGTTCTTTTTTAGGGAAACTAAAACCACAAAAGAAATAGTACAAACAAAATAACAAACCACTGACAGAGTGAGAATATGCCCTCACCCCCTCACATTTTGGGGCAAATCCTCACATCTGTGGTCTGAGAGCATTGTGTGTGAGTGACTGTCTTGGTTTTAACAGATATGTTCCCCTGAAATGGAAAATGGAAACCCCCTCCCTCCAAATTATTATAATCTTGAAATTAAAGAGGCTCTCAGGAAAATATATGGGAGTAAGAATAACAGTTCCTTATAAGGGAAGGAAATAAAAATAAAACATAAAATGCAGTAATACAAAACCCCACTGCCAGAGCCAGAGCAGTCCCTGCCCCCTGTGTGTCAGGGAGGTGTCCCAGCCCCATCCCATGGGGGCTCAGCCCTCCTGCAGTGCCAGCTGTGGCTCTGCTGCAGCAGGGATCCTGCACAAGGGGGGAGTTTTCCTCTGCAGCTCCAGGGCTGCTGCAGATGGGCCTGGGCTCCCTCTGGCCATGCAGGGCAGCAGAAAGCTGCTCCTCTGGCAATGCAGGGGGCAAAGGCTGCTGTGCTGTGCCAGGCTCAGATTGGATCCAGGTAGGAATGCTTGGCTCCTCCCCTGGGCACAGCATCTCCCCATGGGATGCTGGGATTGGATCAGCCCTGCAGGGACACTCAGTGGCCATGGACAGCAGAGATCTCCTGGAGGGAGGGTTGGTGTGGGAGAGATAAAGAAAAAACTGCCCCATGAACAGCAGAGAACTGCCCCAGCTCTGACAGATGAAAATTAAATACACATTTAACCCAGGACAGCTGTGTTACCACCCTGGGGTGGAATACAGATTTGTTTCCACCAGGGGCAGTGGAAATGTTGTTTGGAGAGGTGTGAACCTCCCAGTGACTGCCCGAAACTCACAAAATTTCTGTGATCTCTCCCCAGTGCTCAGGGACAGTGATTCCCTGGCTGATTCCCAGTGCTGCCTGCTCCCTTTGTCCTGGGAACAGATCCATAAAAACAGCTGAGAGAAACCTTTTCAGCCCAGTTCCTCTTATCAGTTGTCTCAGACAAGTCATTTGCAAATAAATGTGTTCCCCTTTCTCTTCAGCCACCTGATAACCCCTGTAAGATAAAGCCCCCTCAGCACCCCCATTAATCACTCAGGACAACATTTGCAAATGAGGATTTCACACTTTCACCTCCTCTAGATCTGATCAAATTTCTGCTTCAGAACTGGACTTTAAAATACTGACAGAAAGAAATTAATTCCTTCATTTCCCACCCACTTTTCCACAAAGGAAAAGAAACCTCACAGGTAGAGAGATAAGAACAACCACTATGATCACCTATAAACACTTCTCCAGGGTGTTATCTGTGTTTATCCCTCTTCCAGTCTCCTATCTAGCAAAATTAGTTCTTTTAGGAGAAGAACAAAGGATAAACTGAAAAATGGACAATCTCAGTGAATAAAAAGCAGCTTTTGGAAAGGTGTTGTAATGATAAATTATCCCACATTTCCCTCGGCTCTTTCTCTCCAATATTCTTGGAGGAGCCTGGGATAATGGAAGTTGTCCCTGCCCACGGTGTTTTCTGGGAAACCAAATCCCGGGAGGGTGCCTGCTGACATTTGGGGTCTTTCCATCCAAGCCCCTGTAGATCTAAGCAGGGAAAATATTCCTTCACTCTGGAGATGCTCAGACTCCTGGTCTGCAGCCATAACACAGCTCCAAAATTGCCCTTGGTCATGAGGGGATCCTGGAGCACTGAATTCAAATTGTGCCCACTCAGCAGCTCCAGGAGTGAACACTGCAGCTCCTCAAATTGTGCCTCTTGTGGAGTGTTGCAGACATCTTTTATGGAAAATCCTTTCCTTAGGATTTTTCCTCCTGAGAAGCTGAGAAGCTTCAAAAACAAAATGTAAACATTGATTATCTGCTGCTATGGAATGCAACAGGTGCATCTGTGATTGGTCCCATGTGGTTGTTTCTAATTAATGGCCAATCACAGCCAGCTGGCTCGGACAGAGGGCCAAGCCACAAACCTTTGTTATCATTCCTCCCTATTCTAGTCTTAGCTGGCCTTCTGATGAAACCTTTTCTTCTATTCTTTTAGTATAGTTTTAATGTAATATATATCATAAAATAATAAATCAAGCCTTCTGAAACATGGAGTCAGATCTGCTTCCCTCATCCAAGAACCCCTGTGAACACGGTCACAGTGGAACAGGGATTATTCTTAGGGAGTTGTCTGAAGGATGGGCTCCCAGGCTCTTGAGAACTGCATCTCTCTGGGATTCTGCTCCTCTTACAGACCCAGGCAGGGTCAGCTCACTGGCCAAGGTGAAAACTGGATCTGGGCATGCACTGGTGCAGGGGCAGGGCTGGGTTCATCCACCAAGCCAAAATTCAGATTAACTGACCCCACTCATGTTGAAATTATGCCTCCTGCTACTCCCAGGCCAAGATTCAGGTCTCCCAGAGGCTGATGCCTTTGGAAAACTCAGCTTGTGCACGTGACTCTCAAAAGTGGGATTTTCACTCCTGTCTTTGCCCATGGGACACCCCCTTGGGGGCCCACCTTAGCCCTGCCTTGGAGAAGCTGGAGAGGCACAGGGGAGAGGAAATTTGTCCTTTGAATATTCCTGGGCTGGGGTTTTCTCCCCAGGTTTCTCCTGCAGCCAGGGAGCACAGCCAGCATCCCCATTCCATGCTGTTCTGTGTTCAGTGGCTGCTCAGTGATAAATCCATCCAGGATCCTCCCTGCATGTCTGAGCACACCACGAACCCCCCACATTCCAGGGAGAAGGAATGATTCCCCAGCCTGCAAGCTGAGACTTGATAAATCAGATGAACCTGTCCTAGCCCTGATGGATTGGTCCTGTACAGCATCCAGGGCAGGAGTAGAATTTAGATGTCCCCAGAGCCACCTCTTGGCCTGGGAAAGACACAGCCCTGCTGTGTGCAGTGGCTGAAAGGGGCTGGAGAGCATCTCAGGACTGCCACAGGCTGGGGACCTGGTAAGGCAGGGCTGAAGCCACACCAGCAGAACTGAGTGTGTCACCTGTGGAAGAGATTTCCCTGGAAGTGCCCAAAGAACAGCTGGACACAGCTCTGCATGGCATGGTCTGTGGGCATGGGAGTCCTTGGTCAAAGGTAGGGCTTGATGATCTTGGAGGTTTTTCCAACCTGAATGAATTTGTGATCCTGCAAACTGGGGCAGCAGTGACAGTCAGTGTTAGAAGGGATGGAAAGGAAGGAATGGAGCCCTTGCCTGGGAGTTTGCTCCCTCAGGGTGCTCTCACACCCCTGCTGCTCCAAGTCCTTCCCCTGCAGGAACAGCAGCAGAATTTTGATTTAGGTTTGATCCAGACACCACCAAGCCCCAACTCCTCAGCCCACCCACCACACCTTCCTTTCACAATCCTTGTTCAGGGGCCTGGAGGCACCTGGGGGGCTCTGGAGCTCACAGATCTGTGTTCAGAGGCAGCTTCAGGACTCCTCATGCTCATGAATTCCTCAGGGCTTCTGCTAAGGACAGCAATATGGGTCCAGTTACCATTTTAATGAGCTGGAGATCATCAGAGGAGCTGTAACAGCACAGAGCCCAGCAGCTCCAGCTGCTCTGAGCTTTGTGGGCTTTATCTGTCCCCAGACACCTCTTTGGACACCTCTTTGTGGGCTTTGGAGAAGCAAATCTTTGGTGTTCTAAGGATCCTCACTGAGCATCCTTAGAACACCAAAATCCAGTGGGAAGGAAGGAAGGAAGGAAGGAAGGAAGGAAGGAAGGAAGGAAGGAAGGAAGGAAGGAAGGAAGGAAGGAAGGAAGGAAGGAAGGAAGGAAGGAAGGAAGGAAGGAAGGAAGGAAGGAAGGAAGGAAGGAAGGAAGGAAGGAAGGAAGGAAGGAAGGAAGGAAGGAAGGAAGGAAGGAAGGAAGGAAGGAAGGAAGGAAGGAAGGAAGGAAGGAAGGAAGGAAGGAAGGAAGGAAGGAAGGAAGGAAGGAAGGAAGGAAGGAAGGAAGGAAGGAAGGAAGGAAGGAAGGAAGGAAGGAAGGAAGGAAGGAAGGAAGGAAGGAAGGAAGGAAGGAAGGAAGGAAGGAAGGAAGGAAGGAAGGAAGGAAGGAAGGAAGGAAGGAAGGAAGGAAGGAAGGAAGGAAGGAAGGAAGGAAGGAAGGAAGGAAGGAAGGAAGGAAGGAAGGAAGGAAGGAGTTAATCAACAGAGAAGGATTTTGAAACAACTGGAAGTGGAGTGAGGCCACATCTGCATTGGGAAAGAGGATTTATCCAAATGACAAATGTGGATCAATCAGGTTTTGGTTAGACCAAGGCAGTGGCAGCTCCTCTGGATTTCCAAGCTCAGAACTAGGAAATGGTTTGGGTTGGAAAGGACCTTAAAGATCATCTCATTCCACCCCCTGCCACAGGCAGAGGTGCCCCAAATTCCATGGATCCCATGGGACGGATGGTGTGATTGATTGATTGATTGATTGATTGATTTGTGCTCAGGCAGTGGATTCCTTTCCCTGATCAATCCAAGCAGGTCAGGAGGGATGAGGGGAGGGAAGGAGGGAGGGAGGCTCCTTCCCCAGGAATGATGAGATTTTCCTTCTGCTGAAGTTCCTGAGGTCAGAGCTGTGGGAATCAGGAATTCATTCCAATGGATGTGGGCCCACAGATTGCAGGAGCTCTCCCACAAATAACTGTGCCCAGGAAGAGGATGGAGGAGGTCACAGATGAATTAAAATTAAATATTTGGCTTCTGAGAGCTCTTGGTTGGCTTGTTTTCTTCTAGAATAGAAGTGAGCCTCAGGATGGTACAGAATAGACCAGCAGCCCCCTGGATCAGCAGAAGCAAGGAGGAGATAATCCCAAAAAATGTCAGGAAGTGGCTTTAAGGGAGATGTTTTTCAGGATCCCTCCAAATCTTTCTGGGGCTGAATTTCCACAGAATCCCTGTCCTCTGCTCCTTGGCAAACTTATTCAGCTGCTTTTTCCCAGCTCCACAGTTTTTGTGCTGCTTTGATACCAAACTCACACATTAAAAAGTGTGGAACTGGGGTTTGGATCTGCCCCGTCCATTTCTTCCTCTCCATGGAGCTGCAGATTTACATTTTAACAACTTGCCCTTGTTTCCTGTAAATGTTTCTTCAGTAAATGGAAGCAATTACTGCTGTAGGTGATCAATAGTGCAGCCAAACAGGAGTTCAGGAGCTGTGATAGGGATTGGGAGTGGCAGCATGGAGTTTATTGGTGCTGGAATACATCATGGGATAGTCTGTGCAAGAAGCAGCCCTTCCCTGAAAAACACTGAAACGAAAAATGTAGGATTCATTCTCCCTGGGATCAGTTTAGGGCTTTACTTGGGTGGAAAGAAGAATTTCCCCACTATTTGGTGTTCCAAACATAAAGGAAAATGCAAATGCTAATTTACATTAGCATGTAAATGTAAGAGTTGGAATTTTCACCTCAAGGTGTGAAGGTTTTCCCTGTGTGCAGAAGGCTTAGAACCCAAAATTCCAGGAGATGGGGATGGCAGCAAACCCCAAATAAACCCCCAGGAAAGATGTGGGCTCCAAGCCAGCAGCAGCTCCAGGCACATCAGAATGCACAGGGAAGACCCAGACGGATGTAATGACACAACAAAACATTTGTCTGCTCCCAAATTTCCAGCTCATGGAGTGAGTTTTCCATCACAAGGCGAGTGTGGGTCCCCCAAGAAAGCTCCTCTGGCTCATTCTTCACAGCAGCTTCTGCAATGACCTCTGGATATTTCCTGGGGAATTTCCTGAAATATTGAAAAGTGACGAATTGAAAAGCACCTGAAACTCTGTCAGGCTTCTTTTGGATTTTGCATTTAATTGAATTTTACCCTAGGTTGTCCCTCAGTGTCACTGAGAGATGATGTGTCTTTTATAGCTCCTGGGAAGCATTTTCTTCCTGGGAGCACAGCTCTGTGTGGACACTTCATTCACACTCCCTGTGCTTCCTGATCCATCCATGGGCACTCCCACAGGGAATGGGAGCGCTGCTGCCACAGCCATCCCAGCTCCAGCTCTGCTGCCCTTCAACATGAGACAGGAATTGTATCCAGCCCCAAGGCAATGCTCTGAGGGAGAAATGTGACATTTTTGTGTCCTCTGAGGGTGACCAGGTGGGGCTGTCACCCTGTGGTGGGAGGATGAGGGACCAGGAGCTTCATTTGTCATTCCAGTCCCTTTTCCCTTTCCTGAGTGTCCTGTGCTGGTTTAACAGCTGCACATCGGGAGAGGAACAAATGATCCTTTTCTGCTCTGTGTTCTCCTATTCCACTTCTATTGCTCTTTGGGGCTGATTTTTTTTCCCAAAGCTGTGTCCCCATGACTGTGTTGGTCCTTCCTCTATTGCATAATAGGAAATAGCCAGGAAAAAAAAATTCCTTTTTCCTCCAAAGGACAGCAGCATCATTCAGAGCCATCCCTGGGACACAGCACAGCCCACAGGGACAGGGAAAGGGAAAAGGGAAATGAGAAAGGGAAAAGGGAAAGCGAAAAGGGAAAGGGGAATGGGGAATGGGAAAGAGAAATGGGAAAGGAAAGGGAAAGGGGAAAGGGAAATGGGGAATGGGGAGAGGAAAGGGAAAGGGGAATCATGAAAGGGAAAGGGAAAGGGAAAGGGAAAGGGAAAGGGAAAGGGAAAGGAAAAGGAAAAGGAAAAGGAAAAGGAAAAGGAAAAGGAAAAGGAAAAGGAAAAGGAAAAGGAAAAGGAAAAGGAAAAGGGAAATCATAAATGGGAAATGGGAAATGGGGAAAGGTAATGGGAAAGGGAATGGGAAATTTGGAAGGGAAAGGGAAATGGGGAAAGGAAATGGGAAAGGGAAATGGGAATGGAAAAGGGAAAGGGAAAAGGGAAAAGGTATGGGAATGGGAAATGGGAAAAGGGGAAAGGGAAAGGGAATGGGAAATGGGGAAGCTGCTGAGATCTCCACCCCTGATACCGAGGTTGGGTGCTGCCCTGGTGCATTTGATGCAGAAAAGTGCTCCAGAGGAGTCCCATTCCATCACCAGTGTCTCTCCAGGTGACTGAGGGTGTCTCAGATGTGCACAAATCCATGCCCAGCACCTGGTTCCCTTTGGAGATGGAGAGGCCAGGAGGTGTTGGTGATGAGGAGAGATGGGGAAGGCTTTGAGACGGTCAAAGAATCCAAATTTATTATGGAGTACAACTGCTTACATGCTTATTGTAGGAAGACTAGTGATGTTTTACTACAGTGATTGGGTTAAAGAGCACATAAACAAACTTTTACATTTTAAACATCTCTTGCTTGCAGAGTCTGATGTAATTTTCTTTTTCTGGTAAGTCAGTCTGATTGAATCTTCTTGCAATCTTGATTTAATCCTCAAAGTTCTGTTTGCTATTGCCAAGGCATCCCGTCATCAAATCTCTTATGCTGACCAGATCCAAAGCCCATCCTCTGTCCTGTCCCAGTCTCCCAGCAGGGCAGTGGTGCCCAGCCCAGCACATCCTTCCCAAATGTCTTGGTTTGGAAAGCCAGGAGTCTGTTAAGGAAGGCAGGAGCCTCCCCTGAAATGGAGAATGTAAACCCTCCCCACCCCTCTGAATTGCTATAAATTTTAAATTAAGGGGCTCTCAGGCAAAAATATGGGAGCTGGAAATAACAGTTCTTTAATAGGAGAAGGAAAAAAATAAAGGATAAAATAAACAATGCAGTACAGTAGAACAACAGTGACAGAGTCAGAACCCAACCTGACACCCTGTGGGTCAGGGTGTTGGTGGCAGTGCCATTGGAATTGTGGCTCAGCCCTCCTGCAGTGTCAGGGGTGGTTCTGCTGGAGCAGGGATCCTGTAGAGAAGGATGTATTCTTCCTCTGAAGATCCAGTGGGAGAAGAGGCAGCTGCTGTTCCTCTGGGGAATCCAGTGCAGAAGCCGTGCTGGTGTCTCAAAACCTCTGGATTATATCTGGGTAGGAATGCTTGGCTCCTCCCCCTGGGCTCACATCTCCCAATGGGATGCTGTAGTTCTTATCAGCCATGCAGGGACATTCAATAGCTGTTATCAGCAATGTCCCCTCCCGAGGGAGGTGTGAATGTGGTCACTCAAAGAGAGAGATAAGGCAAACTGCCCACTTGACAAAGGTAATCTGCCATACAGATGGTAATGAAAAACATCTTGTATTGCAATCTTCAACACCAAATTCCTCCCATGCAGCCCCAGAGGTGCCACTGCCCACGAGAAGCCCCAGAAGGTTTTGCTCAGACAGAGAGAGCAAAACAGACACTGGAATTCCATAGCCGTGGATCCAGGTCCCAAATTTAGGCTGTGCAGCACCAAACCAGTGAGCTGAGCCCAGCTGAGGGAAGAACAAGAACCCAGAAATGCCAGTGCTGCTCCAGGACTCTGTGTCTTCCTTCTTCCCCAAGGTCTTTCCACATCCACCCAGCTGCTTCCACACATTCCTGCCCCTCCCAGAAAAAAATCAGAGATCTTGGAATGCAGCTTCAGCAACCAGCTCAGTTTCTCTAACATATTATTATTATTATTATTATTATTATTATTATTATTATTATTATTATTATTAATAATAATAATAATAATAATAATAATAATAGTAAACCAGAGTGGAGCATTTTCCAGAATATTCTCATTTCAAGCCAAGTCTCTGTTCTCACAGTCTGACTGGTATTCCCTTTTTTCCCTGCTCCAAGCCCTATCACAAAGGATCATCTTCCTGCTCCTTCACCCCATAAACAAATTGTTTTCCTATTTTGTTGCATGCTGGTGCCTGCAATTGTCTCTTTATTATTCTCTTAGCAGATGATTCTGAAGCTCCCAGGCACAAATTTCTGTCTATTCTTCCCTAAAAACGGGTGCTTGGATGTTGTCCTGGCTGTCTGAGCTGGGGGGAGAACTCCTTTCATCAATGAAAGGCCCATTCAGCCTGGACTGAGCCCACGAGAGCATTCCCAGCTCCAGAATATTTTTAATTGGTTCCATTTCAAAAACTGGGTTGCACAGCTCTTGAAAGGGCCTTAATTCTTATTAATTTTCCTGATAGCAGACATGGCCTCCTTTTGATGTGCAAATTTGGAACTATTTTTCCGCACACAAATTCCCCCCCTCCTTCTCCTGCCGTGCGTAGATTGGGATCTGTGGGAAATTAATCCAGAGCAGCTCCGGGGGAGGGATGGGAGGGATGGGGTGGGATGGGATGGGATGGGTGGGATGGAGTGGGATGGGGAGGGATTGGAGGGATGGGAGGAATGGGGATGGATGGGGAAGGATGGGAGGGATGGGGAGGGATGGGAGGGATGGGAGGAATGGGGATGGATGGGGAAGGATGGGAGAGATGGGGAGGGATGAGAGGGATGGGAGGGATGGGGAGATGGGGAGGGATGGACAGGGATGGACAGGGATGGGGCCCAGGGATTTGTGAGGAGGAGGAGAAAGCAGCAGCCAGGAAATATCTGAGGGTTTGCAGCCCACGAGCAGCTCTGGCCATGGAGGGCTCTGGGGGTGCAGGTGAATCCTGGGGCTGTTCCCTGTGGGATCCAGGGGTGCTGCAGCATCCATGGGATACGAGTCCTGCCAGCACCAGCTGTCCTTAACCCTGGGGTCTGACTGAGCCCAGGGCTGGGCCAGGCCCTGTGGTGGTCAATGGTTTTACCTGGAGGTCTGAACTCACTCTCCCTGTCCAGAAAGGGGTAGAAAATGCTCCATTTTATCCAGGATTTTCAGATGCTCCATTTTATCCAGGACTTTCAGTTTTCCCTGTTTCAGTCACCACTCAGAATCATGTAATGGTTTGGATGGGAAGGGATCTTAAAGTTCACCCCATTCCCATCCCTGCCATGGCAGGGACACCTCCCACTGTCCCAGGCTGCTCCAGCCCCAATGTCCAGCCTGGCCTTGGGCACTGCCAGGGATCCAGGGGCAGCCACAGCTGCTCTGGCAGCAGTTTCTGGGGCCAAGATTGCAGGAGTGGTTTCCTGGTGAGGTCCCCTCTCCTCCTGTCCCACCAAAGCCCTGCCTGCCCCTCACCTCACCAGTCCTGTGTGAGTGGAAAGGCCCTGGCAGTGCCCAAGGCCAGGCTGGACAGGGCTTGGAGCACCCTGGGACAGGGGAAGGTGTCCCTGCCATGGCAGGGGTGGGATGAGAGGGGTTTTAATGTCCCTTCCAACCCAAACACCACTGCAATTCTGTGATTTCATGATCTTCCACTTATCAGCAATTTATTTCTATTTATGGGTTGAGGGCACTCATCTTCTGCCGACAATAAAGGAAAATTATAACATTTTCTGTGCAAGGCCATCACTATTTTTCCCCGTTGTTTTTCCCATCCTTTTTCCCTCATTGCTGATCACCACCTGCATTTTCAGGGACCAGCTCTGCACATTTTTTGGGCCTCTGCACCCTCAGACCCCTCCCAGGATTTTCTCCTGAGGGCACAGTCCCCCCTTCCCAAGGATAAACTTCATCCCCTAAAAATGGCAAAGGCCTTTCCTGCATTTACCAATATTAAAATCAATGTTCACCGTGGGCCCTTTTGTCACATAATTCCAATTTCTGTGAAACCTCCCTGTCCCCGAGCAGCAGTTTGTGTCACCTGCCAAATCCTTGGGCTGATTTAAGGCACACCTGGCTCAGGATCGTTCAGGAGGATTTTGACTTTCCCAGCAGCCTCCCAGGAACTTGTGGCAACTTGGCACAACTTGATGACCTTTGGGGGATATTCCTGATCCAGGAAGCGCAATCAGAGATGTCCAAGGGCTGTAGATCAAACCAAGCAGAAAAGAGAGAGAGGTTTAATTTGGGAAAGGTTTTCATTTAAAAACCAGCCTCATTATGGAAATTGTTCCTGTCCCTTCTGCCCAGTGAGAATGAGGGACCCAAAAATGGGAGAGAAGCCACCCCCAGTGAAACTCCCAGGAGTATTTTGAAGGAATGCCACTTAAAATCTGTCCTGTACAGGCAGGTGATAAATGGCAATGCAGCCAGCGTGGAGAATCCAAGCTTGACCACAATATGGAATTTATGCAAAAATAAAGGAGGGGATAATAAATGTGACATGGAAAGAATTAATTTTTCGGTTCAGGAGTCTTGCTTTAGAACAAAGCACAGATGCCCAGCCTGTGTCCAAACCAACTTTACTGAATCCCACTCTGGAATCAGCCTCCCTCAGTGCGGGATCTGGGTGGGAAGGAAGGAGATCCTGCAATCCCAGGCATCTGGGGGCGCTTCCCAAGCATTTTCCCCACACCAGGATCCTTTGCTTGCACTTTGGCATCTCCCAGCTACAAATGGGATTGAGGAAAGCAGGGAAGAGCATGGACAGGGGTGGGAATGCAGGAACAATTCCACAGTGGATGTTTTCACCCCAAATCATGGGCTCCCCTCAAGCAAAGCCCCACTGCCTTCCCAGGGATGGAGAAAGAGGATGGTGGAGAGGAAAACTTGGCTCAGGGGGGAAAACACAGCCGGGGGGATCCATGGGAAAAGATTGATCCATTTAAATGTAAAAGATAGGAAATCTCTAACTCCAAGCCCATGACTTTATTGAGGACAGTGGGAAGAAAGGAATCTACAATTAAACATTTTAAACTTTCCTGAAGGGAGAAGGTTGAAAAATTTAACAAGATCTTGTTCCCAAATTTATTTGAATATTGGCATAGAATATGCATTAAAGGTTTATTTTAAGTCAATATTCCTGAAGGATAACCAGCACATCCAGGGCCTGTTTCCATCAGCTCCCTGCCCCATCCCCAGTGTGGGGCTGCTCAGGGACACCTGGCACAGGTGACCAAAGGTTTGGGTGGCTCCAGGGACAGCCAGGTCCTCCTGGAAACCACTGGGAAAGTGTTCCAGGGGGGTTTCCAAAGGATAAATGTGTGACTTTCCACAAAAACATTGTCTGAGGGCTGTAAGTGCTCATTGATAGTTTTAAGAAGGGGAACAATTTATGACACCAAACTTCATCGCCTGGAGAAATAATTCCCACCTCTCTGGTGCTCTCACCACCCATGGTCCATGTCCAGGAGCATGGTGACAGTGACAGGACAGCAAAAACTGGCAGGAACTGGCCTAAAATAATCCCATGTGTGTAACAGGAGCTTTGGAGCTGTGAAACCCTGCAGGGAATGAGCACGAGGCTCACGGGTCCTTCCCACCCCTTGGGTTCTCCTTCACCACAACGCAGAGAAACAACCCAAAGCTTTGGTGAAATCTGTTTAATTCCTGGTGTGGGGGTGGTTCCAGAGGGCCAGGAAGCACCGAGCCCTCACCCCTGAGCTTCAGCCCAGTCTGAGTTATTGAAGCAGCCACAATACCTAAAACTTGCACCAGCCTTGTCCTGAGGCCACATCTGAGCCCCAATGAACCTTTAAAGGATAAATCCTCTGGCAGAGGAGCAGAGGAGAGAGTATGGGAAAGAAAAATGAGGCCATTGCTGGAGCCAGGTCACGTTAGAAGACTTTTACAAAGCCAACAATGGAGCATGGGGGGGTTTTTCCAATTTTATTTTTCTGGATATTTGCTTGCAGAACCTGCCAGGTCACCCTGTGCCAGCACCCAGGGATGTGCTGAGGCAAGCAGGAGCATTCTGTGGACAGGAGGGACAATTCCTCAAGCACAGCCATGAAAATGCCATCAGTGTTTGGTGAGTTTATTCTCCTTTGTAGCCCTTTTGTTTTCAGGATACTCACAGGAATTAAAACACTCTGGGACCACTGGATTCTCCACAATGGGAGACAGCAAAGAACCCTTCAGGCTGCTGGAGCAGGGACATTCCTGGGCACCCCAGAGCAGCTGAGGATTCCCCTGGATCCTGGAAATGTCCCAGGCCAGGCTGGATGGGGCTGGGATGGTGGAAGGGCAGGGGGTGGGACTGGAAGGGTTTCAAGATCCCTTCCAACCCAATTCCATCATTCTGTGGTTCCTGTTTTGGGGTGGGGTGGGGAAGGGAACACCCCCTCTGTGCTGTTTTCTATGGGAATAAAAAAACTCAACCACAAAATTAATTTCCTCGACATGGGGGAGGAAGAGACTCCTGCATGCTCTTGACACCTGCTGGGGATTCTCCCTGAGGAAAATCAGGATTCATTTAGGGGAGAAAACAATGAGTGAAAACAAACAGCCTGGGCTTAGACTGCACTTGAAAGTGATGCTGGCAGGATGAAGGGATTGCTGCTCCTGGGTGGGACCAGCAGGGTGGCACAGCTCACATGGCTCCCCCATCCCAGCAGCTTTATCCAAGATATTTTGGGCAACACAGATGCAGATTCCAGCTCTTAAATCTTTCAGGCTTATCAAAGAGTTTGTTGTTGTGGGTTTTTTTCCTTTTTCTTTTTCCCATTTTCAGCCCTGTGGATTCCGAACAACCGAGATCTTCTTATGTCTAATAAACACAGAAATGCTTCTCTTTCCAGCTTTGCTGCTAAAGCCAGGATGATTATAAAGCTAAATCCTGGGCATATGGCGTGGGTGCTGCTCCTGGAAACTTCTCCTGGGTCTGGCACTGAAGGGGGAATTAACCCTTGGCAGGAAAACAGGGAAAACAGGGAAAACAGGGCTGTCCCCTCCAGATCCCTGTGCCAGGGTGTCACCATAGGACATGAAAGAACTCAAGCTCACACCACTGCTCTCAAGGTGAAGAAAAAGGGAAGTTTATTTTCAGACTCCAACATTTATAGTTTTCCAAGAGTGACTGGATTGGAGGGTGACAGTGCCACCTCTCCAATGACACTGGACAGACCAACAGTCCATCAACTCTCTCCTCCTCCATAAAGGAATGCAAAGCAATGAGTTATTTACAGAAAGTGTGTGAGAAAGTTCGCTACAAGAATGTCAACATCAGAAGGCTTAGAAAATCTTAAAAAACCAAAGTGACAGTGGGACACCGTGGGAGGGACAAGGACAGGAACAAAGTGCAGCCCTGAGCAGTTCAGAGCCATCAGGGAGAAAAGCTCAGCCCAAAGTCAGCTCCAAGGCTCTGCCTGCTGCAGCCATTGCTGAGGGGATGGGTGAGTGCACAGGGTAAAACAGGAATTTCTGATCACATCTCTGTGTGGTCAGCCCATTGCTCCCTGTCAGCATTTCCCTCGTGCCCCCATAAATCAAACCCTCCTGCAGGCAGCTCAGAGCCACAGGGCTTGGTTTGGGAGCACCCTTGGCTTTGAAAAGCAGGAGGCTGCATCCATAGGAAAAACAATTTCAATAAATGCAAGCCCTGCGTTCTGGCCCTCTGGGATCCTTTGGGTCTCTGCTCCTCACATGGATTTTGTGCTACCAACAATTTATCTCATGCAGGAGTGCTTTGAGCAGGGGCCACGTTCTGTTCTGTGTTTTTTGAAATATTCCTTGGTGATGGACAAGGGGTTTGATACATAAATGGTCTGGAAGATCCCCTCCCTTCCTGAGGGGTGACACAGAGGGGTCAGCAGGGAGCAGTGCTTCTCCTGAGGAAACAAAATTATGGGGATATTGGCAGCCAAACTCTGTCTCCATGGGCAAGGGGCCTTCCCCTTCTATATCTATGCTGGAATTTCTCAAAAACAAGGAGCCCTGGAGAGCTGCTCTCTCTCTCACAGGAATTGCTGAGACATTTGAAAATCAATTCTCTGGCCCTGGGAGGAGCTTTCAGTGAAATCTTTCACAGGTCACTTGGTAAGGAAACCTCCATTGCAAAGGTTCCAAAGGAGCCATTACCAGCTCAATAGGGGAAAAAAAAAAACACCTTGAGGATGGAAACAGAGGTTGCTTCCACTTTGTAAAGGGTGGCAGCTCAGCCCAAACAGCCCAGATATTCTTTTTATCTCTTGCAAGAGCAGAGCTTTATCCCTGATTGCATCTCCTTGCTGCTCCTCGGAGCCAAGTGCCCGGCACAAATCTCCTCCAGCCTCCTGTGAGGGACCATTTTCTGCAGCAAATGACCACTGAAATGTTATAAAGAGGCTGTGGAACCCCATCAGGCACCAAATAATGCAGCGTTTGAGTGTCCCCTGAAAGGTGACCCGAGCCAGAACACAGCTCATGGGCATCACTCTGCTCTTGTGGCTGGGATGTGATTTAGGGCTTCACATCCTGCTTTTAAAAGTGCCAAAATTAATAATGGAATGGATGCCTTTCCCAGGCAGGGAGCAAAGCAACCCAATGGGCAAGGCTGCAGATTGGTTTGGGAAGAGAAATGGGGGCCCAGGAGCTGTAAAATGGTGGGGGAAGGAGAGGGAGCCCTGGGCAGGGAGAGGAGCTCTGTAAATCACAGGATGCACCACGGAGCAGAGCCCAGAGCTCCGGGGTGGAGGGGGATCCTCTGTCAGAGAGCAAATCCAGAGTCAGGGATGGAAACACAGCCTGTGGTGGCTCCTGGAAAAGCCTGGAGGGAATGGTGGTGATCTGTGGGCGTGATCTGATCCATGGAGGGGATCTAATCAGTGGGAATTATCTGATCTGTGGGAAGTTATCTGATCTGTGGAAAATGATCTGATCTATGGGAGTGATCTGATCCATGGGAAATTATCTGATCCATGAGAAGTGATCTGATCCATGGGAAATTATCTGATCCATGGAAGGAATCTGATCCATGGGAAATTATCAGATCCATGGAAGGGATCTTATTCATGGAGGTGATCTGATCCATGGAAAATTATTTGATCTGTGGGAGTGATCTGCTCCATGAGAGTGATTTGATCTGTGGGAATGATCTGATCCATGGGAAATTATCTAAACCATGGAAAATTATCTGATCCATGGAAGGGATCTGATCCATGGGAAATTATCTGATCCATGGAGGTGATCTGATTGATGGAAATTATCTGATCCATGGGAAGGGATCTCATCCATGGAGGTGATCTAATCCATGGGACTGATCTAATCCATGGAAATTATCTGGTCCATGGGGGTGATCTTATCCACAGCAGTGACCTTATCCACAGGAGTGATCTGATCCATGGAAGGGATCTGATCCATGGAAGGGATCTGATCCATAGGAAATTATCTGATCCATGGGAAGGGATCTGATCCACGGAAATTATCGGATCCATGGAAGTGATCTGATCCATGGAAGTGATCTGATCCATGGAGGTGATCTGATCCATGGGACTGATCTAATCCATGGAAATGATCTGATCCATGGAAGTGATCTGATCCATGGAGGTGATCTGATCCATGGGACTGATCTAAATCCATGGGACTGATCTAATCCATGGAAATGATCTGATCCATGGAAGTGATCTGATCCATGGGAGTGATCTGATCCCTGGGAATGCACTTCCAGCGCCAGGTAAATCCTTGGCTTGTCCTTGGTCTCTGGTGCTGCTGTCACCTCCTCACCTCACATGGACCAAGGTGGGTTTTAGGATCCCTTCTATCCCATTCCATGGAAAACAGGGGCACAAGGAGGTGGTCAAAGGTCTGGAATGGTGAGGAAAACTGGAGCAGGAGATTCTCCAGCGGAGAAAAGGGATTTGCTGCAACAAAGCTATGGGGAAAGTCAACAAAATCATGAGAGGACATCAAGGACTCAGCTTTTGGTTCTCTTCCTGAAGAAGGAAGAGGGGAAACAAGCAGGAATCAAGGTCAAAACAAACAAAACCTCTCTTTCTTCATGCAGCAGGAATTGGATTTGCTGAGGAAAACTGCAAGTGCTGAAATCCTGCATGGGCCCACGGGAAAAGTGGGAGAGGGTTTGGGGAAAGCTGCACCAAGGGGTGCTGGACACCTCATCAGGCTCAGGAATCTGCTGCTGGAGCAGGAACGGGGTCTCCCCAAAGCCTTGCAGATGATAAGAGAAAGTTC